>NC_037683.1:70879222-71186017 GCF_003255815.1 Theropithecus gelada | reverse complement strand
GTTTTTTTTTTTTTTTTTTTTTTTTTTTTTTTTTTTTTTTTTTTTTTTGAGACGGAGTCTCGCTCTGTAGCCCAGGCTGGAGTGCAGTGGCCGGATCTCAGCTCACTGCAAGCTCCGCCTCCCGGGTTCACGCCATTCTCCGGCCTCAGCCTCCCGAGTAGCTGGGACTACAGGCGCTGCCACCTCGCCCGGCTATTTTTTGTATTTCTTAGTAGAGATGGGGTTTCACCGTGTTAGCCAGGATGGTCTCGATCTCCTGACCTCGTGATCCGCCCATCTCGGCCTCCCAAAGTGCTGGGATTACAGGCTTGAGCCACCGCGCCCGGCCTCCTTTTACTGATTTCTAATTTTATTCCATTGTAGTCAGAGAAGACGCCTGATATTATTTCAATTTTTTGAATGTTTTAGGACTTTTTGTGACATAACATGTGGTCTATACTTGAGAATGTTTCTTTATTGATTTTCTATCTAGAAGATCTGTCCAATGTTGAATGTGTGGTGTTGAAATGTGCAGCTATTATTTTATTGGGGCCTACTTCTCTATTTAGCTCTAATAACATTTGCTTTATATATCTGGGTGCTCCAGTGTTGGGTGCATATATACTTAAAACTGCTATATCCTCTTGGTTAATTGATTTATTTATCACTATATACTGGCATTCTTTTTCTCTTCTTATAGTTTGTCTTGAAATCTATTTGGTATGACATGAGTATAGCTACTCTCACTCTTTTTGGTTTCCATTGGCATATCTCTTTCCATTCTTCTATTTTCAATCTATGTGTACCCTTACAGGTGAAGTATGTTTCTTATAGGCAACAGATTATTGGGTCTCCTTTTTCTATCCATTTGACCACTCTGTTTTTTTGACTGAAGAGCTTAGTCCACTTACATTCAATGTTATTATTGATAAGTAAGGACTTACTCCTGCCATTTTGTTTGTTGTTTTCTGTTTGCTTTGTGATCTTCTTTTCCTTCTTTCTTTCCTTCCCATCGTCTCCTTAGTTAAGGAAATTTTCTCTTGTGATATGATTTAGTTTTGTTCTTTTCATTTTTTGTGCATACATTATAAGTTTTTGGTTTGAGTTTACCATGAGGCTTGCAAATACTATATTATAACCCACTATTTTAAGCTGATAACAACTTCACATTGTTTGCATAAACAAACAAAAAGCAAACTAATATAGACACAGGTAGAGAAGACCAACTATGGCATGTTCTCACTCATAAGTGGTAGTTGAACTATGAATACACACGAACAGAGGGAGGGGAACAACACACACCAGGGCCTGTTGGGGGTTGGGTGGTGAGAGGAGGGAACTTAGAGGACAGATTGATAGGTGCAACAAACCACCATGGCACATGTATACCTATGTAACAAACCTGTATATTCTACACATGTATCCTACTTTTTTAGAATAAATTTTTTTAAAAAGGAGACTTGTAGAGGTACTACCTCAATGATCTTGGACAAGATCTGGAAGAATTCTCTGAACTACCAGGTAGAGACTCTTATTCTCTTCCCTTGATTTCTCCCAAATGAACACAGTCTCTCTCCCTCTCTATGTTCTGAACCACCTGGAGCTGGGGGGTGACATGACACAAGCAACCCTGCGGCCACCATGACTAAGACTGTGGCAGGTCACACCTGAAGCCAGCATAGCACTCTGTCTTGCCCAAGGCCCACTGTAATCATTCCCTGGCTATGGCCTGTGTTTGTTCAAGGTCCTGGGACTCTACAGTCAGCAGGTGGCAATGTCAGCCAGGCCTGTGTCCTTCCATTCAGGATGGCAAGTTCCCCTAGGCCTCAAGTGTTTTTGGAAATGCTGTCTGGGAGCCAGGGATTAGGATAAAAAAATATTAGAAGTCTACTTGGTGTTCTATTTTACTGCAGATGATCTGGCACTCAAACCATAAGACCCAGTCCTTCCCATTCTTCCCTCCCCTTTCCAAAGGCAGAGAACTCTCATCAACGGCCACTGCCACCACAGGCCCATGGGGAGTACTGCCAGACCATCATCAATGTTCCCTTAGGGCCCAAAGTCTCTTCAGTCAGCATGTGGTGAATGCTGCCTGACTTGGGCCTCATCTTTCAGGGCAGTGGGCTCCCCTCCAGCACAGGAGAGGTCTAGAAATGCTGTCCAAGAGCCAAGTCCTAGAATCAAGGACCCCAAGTGTCCACTTGGTGCTCTACCCCACTGTGTCTTAGCTGGTACCTAATGTGCAAGACAAAGGTCCCTTTGTTTTTCCTCCCACTGTTCTTAGGTGGAAGGAGTCTTGCTCCATAGACACCACAGCTGAGAATGTGCTGAGTCTCACCTGAAGCCAGCAAGTCTCAGAGTCTCACCCCAAACCCTCAACATAATACCGAAATATCACTGCTGATCACTCAGGGCCCAGGGACTCTTCAATTAGCAGGTGATATATCCTGCCAGGACTGGGTCATTGCCTTCAAGGAATCAAGTATCCTTCTGCCCCTGGGTGTGTCTAGAAATGTCATCCAGGGAGTAGGGCCTGGAAAGGGGACCTTATTACTCTGACTGGTACCTTATCTGACTATGACTGAGCTTGTATCCAAGATGCAAAACAAGGTCTTCACCACCTTTCCCTCTCTTCTCTTCAAGTGGAGATAAGAAGTCTCTTTTGGAGCCACAAGCCATGCAGCCTGGGGTTAGGGGAGGGGTGATTAGAGCGATCCCTTAGCTGACCTAAATAGCATCTTGGTATGTCACATGTACACTGTCTCTGTGCCCAGTTCAGCACTAGGACTCACCTAGAAGTTGTAGTCCTTGTGGCCTAGATTGCCTTTCAAGTTTATTTAGAGCTCCAGAGCACTTTGGCCTGCAGCTGCTGAGACTTGGGCAGACTACCATCAATGTAGTACCTTTGCAGATGCTGCAAGTCTTGCAGAACCTCAAGTTCAGACCACTGGGATCAGCGATTTCCTTCTGGCTAGGGATGGTTTAAATGGTCCCTCCATGGTTAGTCATCAGCTGAGTTTGGTCTGGTTTTGTTTTCTGTTATGATAGGGCAGCATTGAGTTCAATGCCTTAAAATTGGTATTTTTCCTCTCCCCAGCACACAGAAACACTCCATGAACCAAGCAGAAGCTGCTGGGGAATGGGGGAGGGGTAACATCGGTGATTCCAGACTATTTTGCTTACCTCTTCAATGCCTCTTTCAGCAATATAAAGTTAAAACCACGTACTTTGAGTGCTCACCTGATTTTTGGTTCTTATGAAGGCACATTGTTTTGTGTTTATGTAGATAGTTGTTAAATTGGTGTCCTTGTCAGGGAAGAGGATAATCAGAAGAGACTTCTATTCTCCTATCTTTCTCCTAGATCTCAGTAGTCAATTTAAAGTAGGTTTAATTGTTTAAGTGATCAGTTCACTAAGGACATCTTCTGGAGTGATACAGTTATTTTTCTCTATATCGAAATTTAAATTTGTAGACAGGAGAAAATGAATATTAGGAAACTCATGACATCCTTCAGATACAATTGCAAAAGCAGCATGTGATAATAAAGAGTATTTATTTTATATTAATAAATGATTTAAATATTTGACAACTAATATATATTTACCAACAATAAGATGAAAGAAAAACAAAAAGTAGGATGTAAAAGACAGTGTTCATAAAAATAATTATTGCCATCATCCTAATAGAAGGTCTTATATATTATGCTTGGAATTTGCAGTAATCATTCTATTGCATGCCCTACTTTTATAAATACCGCTCTTCTTTCCTTCTCAAATCAGTCTCTTATAAAGTCCCCAGATTAATCAGCCTAAAGCATTTTTGACATTTCTTAAGTTTATTTGTCATTAGTTTCGCTTGAAATTTAAATGATTTTGCAATCTGGTCTCAATTTGCTTTTCAATTTTTCTCTATATTCTCCTTATATAAGTTACAGTTTTCCTCCTGTCTTTAAATACTGTCTCACCCTCTAGTTTTTATCCATGTATAAGGCTTTACCTATTACTTCCATAACATGCCCTTATACATTTCAGGTAAATATTTTGGTACTTGGTTTGATCCTCCAGGGAACATTTATTCGATATTATATGTCACTTAGTGTATTTTGCTTTTTGCTTTGTGCCTTTTTCAGTTATTAACAACTTTACTACTCCTACTGTTTAAATTCTGGAAGAATAGGTTATAAGTGGGGTTATAATCACTTTTGCATTTGTCTATCTTAATACTCTACACATAATTTAATCATTAGGTTTACACACATATACAAACATATATAATTTATTTGCTTTTCAAAAATTTGGTCTTTACATTCCCACTAGATTGCAAGCTTCCTGAATGCAAAGAGTTGAACGGCCTTGTTCATGGTTATATACCTGGCACCTATAAGCATACCCAGGATATTCTGTGTTTAATAAATAATTGATACATGAATACATGAATATGAGTAATCACAAATAAATGTTAAAGATATTAACTAGATACATTCTTGTATGGAAAAATGCAACATACAATCACAAATTATTGGCTTATAATTTCAGAAATTTAATAGAAAAGACCACCTTTCTTTTCATTGAGGAATACATGTTTCTAATAATTTTAGATTCTAATGTTAAGTGAGACATAAGAATTAGATCACTGAAGACATGACATTTTCTGTATCTTATAGTCAGCTTGTATTTGTAATAGCAATTATAAATAATTAGGAAGTAAATGTTAATATGGAATCTTTAGGTATAGATGCTATGTCATTTTTATTGCATGCCTACATGATGAATAAAAAAAAATTCAAATGGTTAAAATTATAAAGGGCCAAATGAGCAATAATATTTCCACATAGATGATTTACAACTAGATAAAAATAAATTTAGGCCCCATTAAAAGACCTGGAGGCTTGCTTTTAGAGAAAAAGTAGCATTTCTAAGAAGATAGGCTAAAATTTGCAGGGTTTCTTTCTTTCTTTTTTTATTTTTATTATACCTTAAGTTCTGGGATATATGTGCAGAACATGCAGGTTTGTTACATAGGTATACATGTGCCATGGAGGTTTGCTGCACTCATCAATCCATCATCTACATTACGTATTTGTTCTAATGCTCTCCCTCCCCTAGTCCCATGCCCCCTGACGGGCCTCAGTGTGTGATGTTCCCCTCCCTGTGTCCATGTGTTCTCATTGTTCAACTCCCACTTATGAGTAAGAACATGCAGTGTTTGGTTTTCTGTTCTTGTGTTAGTTTGCTGAGAATAATGGTTTCCAGCTCCATCTGTGTCCCTACAAAGGACATGAACTCATTGTTTTTTATGACTGCATAGTATTCCATCATACATATGTGCCACATTGTCTTTATCCAGTGTATCATTGATGGACATTTAGGTTGCTTCCAAGCCTTTGCTATTGTGAATAGTGCTGCAATAGACATACATTCTACTATAAAAACTATACATGTGTCTTTCTAGTAGAATTATTTATAATCCTTTGGGTATATACCCAGTAATGGGATTGCTGTTTCAAATGGTATTACTGGTTCTAGATCCTTGAGGAATTGCCACATGGTCTTCCACAATGGTTGAACTAATTTACTCCCCCACCAACAGTGTAAAAGTGTTCCTGTTTCTCCACATTCCCTCCAGCATCTGTTGTTTCCTGACTTTTTAATGATTCCCATTCTAGCTGGCGTGAGATGTTATCTCATTGTGGTTTTGATTTGCATCTCTCTGGTGACCAGTGATGATTAGCTTCTTTTCATATGTTTGTTGGCCGCATAAATGTCTTCTTTTGAGAAATGTCTGCTCATATCCTTTGCCCAGTTTTTGATGGGGTTGTCTTTTTCTTGTAAATTTGTTTACATTCCTTGTAGATTGTGGATATCAGCCCTTTGTCAGATGGATAGATGGCAAAACTTTTCTCACATTCTGTAGGTTGCCTATTCACTCTGAAGAAAGTTTCTTTTGATGTGCAGAAGTTCTTTAGTTTAATTAGATCCCATTTGTTAATTTTGGCTTTTGTTGCCATTGCTTTTGGTGTTATTCATGAAGTCTATGCCCATGTCTGTGTCCTGAATGGTATTGCCTAGGTTTTCTTCTAGGGTTTTTATAGCTTTAGGTATTATATTTAAGTCGCCGTCCAAAATCTCCTTAAGTGGATAAGCAACTTAAGCAAAGTCTCAGGATACAAAACCATTGTGCAAAAATCACAAGCATTCCTACACACAAATAACAGACAAATTGCCAAGTAATAAGTGAACTCCCAATCACAATCCCTACAAATAGAATAAAATACCTAGGAATGCAACTTACAAGAGATGTGAAGGACCTGTTCAAGGAGAACTGCAAACCACTGCTGAAGGAAATAAGAGAGGACAGAAACAAATGGAAAATCATCCCATGCTTATGGATAGGAATTATCAATATCGTGAACATGGGCATACTACCCAAAGTAATTTATAGATTCAATGCTATCCTCATCAAGCTACCATTGACTTTCTTCACAGAATTAGAAAAAACTACTTTAAATTTCACATGGAACCAAAAAAAGAACCCATATAGCCAAAACAATCCTAAGCAAAAAGAACAAAGCTGGAGGCATCACCCTATCTGAATTCAAACTATACTACAAGCCTACAGTAACCAAAACAGCATGGTACTGGTACCAAAACAGATACATAGACCAATGCAGCACAACAGAGACCTCAGAAATAATGCCACACATCTACAACTATGTGATCTTTGACAAACCTGACAGAAACAAGCAATAGGGAAAATATTCTCTATTTAATAAACGGTATTGGGAAAACTGGCTAGCCATATGCATAAAACTGAAACTGGATCCCTTCCTTACACCTTATACAAAAATTAACGCAGGTTTTCTTTTAATAACACTTGGTCAATTGTTGAGGACTGTGTTTGGCTAATACCACATGACATTAAACACTCCTGTTCTTATATTTTCATTTTCTAAAGCTTTAAAGTTTGGACATTTATAATCTAAAGTTAAAAATAAGTTTTTCCCCATAGAATAGATTCATATGTAACATCTTTTTACTTCTCCCAAGACTCTCAACTCTTTATAATTTAAGTGTGCCATACACACAAAAATACACCTCTTTTACCTAGAATACTATTAATTATACCTAATAACTATGATCTGTTTTAGTTACATGAACTAATACAACAATCATGGCTTAATACAACTAGCAAGTGAACGTAGATGATGCCATATCTATTTGACATACTGTATTCAACATTAATCTCTATCTTTCTTAGCTTAGCATAAATTTGTATACCAGATGCCTTCTTGTAATTAACACGCTGGGATTTGTGAGCAGTAGATTTTGCCGGTAACGAACTCCATCAAGTCGACATCTGTGATTTATACCTCCAACTCCTTTTCAATATATTTACATAATCAGTTCAATTTAAGCCCAGATTATACATTCTTCTTACATTTTTATAAGCAATGTCCTCTAAATAGAGTTTAAAAGTAAATCAAGGTGAAATTTAATTCTTTCTTCTTTTCCTAATCAAAACACTTATCATGAACTTATAATCAAATTCTCTGATTGCATGCATTTCTATTTTAAAAGAAAAAATAAGTGATTTTATTCTGATAAAAGATATATAAGATCATTTACTCTAATTTCTGTCAACACAATCATATCCACATCATTATATGTACATAGCTTTATAAGCATTTTAACAGTATTGGCCTCATATTGTTCTTTGGAAGTATGCTTAGATGCTATTAGTCTCATTTAACTACTAAGGAAATTGAGGTTCAAGAGGTCAGATGACTTGATTAAGACAGTTTAAATTCCAGCATTATAATTTTTTTATTTTGTTTACCTGCTGTATGTAAGGGCAGATTTTAGGTCTTTTCTCTCAGTCCGGGGCTTTTTATTTTTCTCACTCTAACAAATTGTTTTTAAACACAGGTAATTGTAAAACTTAAAAAATATTTTCTATTAAGGTACAAATGAAAGATATTATGTAACATAAAAATTTTACAGATGAGTCTGATGATTTGTAAGTTATATTAATCATAGTATATTTAATGTCAGTTTCAAATACTGTATATTAAGATAGAATTGTTTTGATATAATTTTATTCCTAAAAATTCTAGTATTGGGCAAATTATAGCATATAATGTATTGTAAAAATTCTAGAAGATGCATTTGACATATTGTTGACATGCAGATTTGGTAATCAAATTTATTGTTGCCATATCATCACTAAAAATCTGTCTTAAAATAAGAATATTGCTAATAATTTTTTGTTGTGCTCAAGGTAAATAATTGATAAAATGTGAACTAAATTTTCACATTTATCACATGATTTTTATTTTATCACATGATAAAATGTGAACTAAAGGAATACATACCCTTAATACGAAAAAAGTTTATTTGTCACCTATGCCCCAGTTTCTCAATGTTGTACAATCACAAAGAGAATAAGAGAGAGAAATGGAGTAGAGTTATCAGAAATCAGTAAGAGTGTCTTAGAAATAAAGGAGTGCACTTGGGTACTTTACTGATGAAACATCTCTTTTCTACAAAGTCAAGTTAGAAATCACCCAGACTTGAGAGACATAAAGAAAGACTGGAGTTTAAATAGAAAATTCACTCCACTCAAATCCTGATTTTACAATTGTTCTGCTGTTAAGAGAGGAATCTGGGCTTCCAGATGTCAGCTGATGGTGATAATATTTCTCACCTAAAATGAATCCTCATTGACCTTTTATTATTTTCCTATAGGAATTTGTTCTGCCTAGAATTATCTTCTCTAATAATAATGTCTGATAACTCTAACAGCTTTTACTATGTACTATTCACTGTTTTAGGTGTCTTATATTCATTGTCTCATGTAAGTTTTGGCAGTTAAATAACTGAGTTAAAAATTTCAATAAGGATAAAGGAGGAAAATATTCTAATATACTTAATGCACAATTCCTAAGTGGAAACGTAGAGACTGTATAAAACATTGTGAGCTATAAATACACAATTTAATAATAAATGCTAAGAAACAACATGATTGCTGGTATGGAGCATTTAAAATGTGAAACATCTAAATGTAAAAACTTATTACTTAATAGTATGTGTTACATAGAATCTGTAGTCTATATTATTTAGCCAGTTAAATTTACTGATTAGGAGGAATAAATCGTATTTTAGTACCATATGAAGAAACACAAATTGGCTGAGTTTTTACCTTATCAAAGTTGTACTTAGTATTGCATGTTTCATAACATCAATGATATGTTTTATGAAGAACATTTGATCAAGGTTTATTAAACATTTTTAAATTATTATATTCTTAATCTAGAGTAACTGCCCATAATACGTATGTTACTATTGTAACATTTAGAAACAAAATCATAATTTCATAATATTTTAATATTAAAAAACCATAGTTTAGTTATTAGTGATAGCTACAATATAAAAAATGTATTTAATGCAGACCTAATTTAGGGTATCGTTACCTTTTAATTTTTGTAAGAGCACTTGAAGCTATTACCGGAAACTGCCAATTAAGACAAAAACACATTGAAGTACAGAAAGATAACATTTTCTGGATATTCACTATACTACTAACACTCTTGCATTTTTGGAACATCAGGCAAAGATATATAAGCCCTGCTTTATATAATAAATCAGGAAAAAAATTATTAAATTTATTAAATAATTCATTAAATTATTTATTTAGCAACTAATTTATTAAATCTATTTGTTTTTGCAGTAAGAATAATTGACATTTGAAGCATTAATATTTTAAATATCTGCTTTAAGTTCTGTGAGAAATCTCCAAACTGCTTTCCATAGTAGCTGAAATAATTTAAATTCCCACCAACAGTGTATTAGCCTTCCCTTTTCTCTGCAGCCTCACCAGCGTCTGCTCTTTTTTGACTTTTGAATAATAGCCATTCTGATTGGTGTAAGATGGTATCTCATTGTGGTTTTGATTTGCATTTCTCTGATAATTAGGGATGTTGAGCATTTTTTCATGTGCTTATTGGGTGCTTGTGTATCTTCTCTTGAGAAGTGTCTGTTCATGTACTTTGCCCACTTTTTAATCAGGTTATGTGATTTTTGCTTGTTGAATTGCTTAAGTTTCCTATAGATTCTGGATATTAGACCTTTGTCAGATGCATAGTTTGCAAATATTTTCTCCCATTCTGTAGATTGTCTATTTACTTTGTTGATAGTTTATTTTTCTGTGGAGAAGCAGGAAATACTACATAGCCATTAAAAAGAATGGAATAATGTCCTTTGCACCAACATGGATGCAGATGGAGGCCATAATCCTAAGCGAATTATCACAGGAACATAAAACCAAATACCTCATGTTCTCACTTATAAACAGGAGCTAAACATTGGGCACACGTGGACATAAACATGTGAACAACAGACACTGCAGACTACTAGGGGGTGGAGGGAGGAATGGGGGCGTGGGGCAAAAACTACCTTATTGGTACTATGCTCACCACATGGGTGATGAGATCCATACCCCTAACCTCAGCATCATACAACATATTCATGCAATAAACCTGTACCTGCATCCCTGTATCTAAAATTAAAGTTTAATTTAAAAATCTTGCATTATTTCTATATATTTTATCACCTGACATATACATGTATACTAGATTGTAAGCTCCATAAATCAAGGGCATGTCTGTCTCTTCTAACCATGTATTCTCAGCCTTTGATACATTGTTTGGTACACAGTTCATGTTCAAGACATCTTAATTTAATGAATGATTGCATGAGGTTAGTCATCCTTTTTTCAGACATATATAAATGTAGTTCAAACATATATTTTATTTGAGCATTTAAAAGTCTATAACTGAAGTTGGTTTTCAGAATATTCTTTAATGTTTTATGGTGCAAGGATTAATCTTATTTTTATAATAAGCGTAATGGTGGATAGGCTAAATTATTTTGAAACTTTAAGCAAATTTATTGTTGAGAATATAAAATTATGTTTATAAAAGAATATGAATGTGTGTACATATTTAACTATGTAACATATATTTACAAAAAAAGATTTGCTATTATGTTTATCTTCTACTTTTATTCTAAAATTAACATTTATTGTTTTATAAAAATATCCACAGTCTTCTGACTACAAAAAAAAAACAGTATTAATAGTAAACAAAATGTTTAAAAATGTAATAGGAGAATTTTTATGTACCATACACTGGATTGCTTATCTAGTCTGTTAGTTAATAGCTGGACTTTTTATTATCAGCTTCACATTAAAAGATTAGCTAAAAGAAGGTCATGACTTCAGTTAACAGAAATATTGCTCGTGTTTTGCTTGCTTCATGCATAATTTATAATCTATTTGAACCAAATGAGCTACAGAGCAATATTACAATTAACATTCAGCTCTTCCATGGATTTGGTTTAACTCCCTTTAGGATACTGTTTGTAATGAGCAGCAAGACATGACATGCTACCTAACATGCCGCCACGGATTCTGATGCTTAGCTTTTTAAAGAAAGGAGTCTCAATACATTAAAATGAAGTTCTGACTTCCTCCTAAGGGCCTAGAAGGTGGACAAAACAATCAAGTTACATGAGAGAAAAGTTATCTTAAAAATAATCTGAATTTATAATTGATAATAAGCAATATGAAACACAGTATTTACGTTTGCACACCAAAAAAATTAACTGTTAGCTTTATTAGCACTAATAATTATCCCATCATTTGCTTCATGTCAATTGGTTATACCACATTAAAGGAAGGCTTCTTTGCATCTGGGTCAAAACAGGTCACATCAAATTTCTCTTTTATTTCAAATATCTCCTCAAATCCATAAACAGAATGACAAAGAAAGCTTACTTTTAAGATATATGCATTTTTGTATGAACCAACATTTTTAGTTATTTTACTATAATAGACATAGCCTGAGACACACACAAAAAATAGGTAGGAACAATTGGTATTGTCTATTATAAATAGCAATTAAAGTAAAATTTTCACAACAATAAACATATAAGAAAAAAAGACGTAAAACCTTCTTGAATATCTATTCCCCCAACAAAAGTTAGGACAACTTTATATATCAGTTAATATTACATTTGTCACCAAAGAAAATTAAACAAGATTCAAGTATTTAAGCTGAACTACCTGCCCAGCTATCACTAGATTTACCCCTCTGTACACATGTTAAGCTTGAGGTTTTTAAAATGAGAAAGTCCTCATTGTTCAACTCCCACTTATGTGTGAGAACATGCAGTATTTGGATTTCTATTCTTGTGTTAGTTTGCCCAGAACTTAAAATATAATAAAAAAAGAAAAAGAGAGAGAGAGAGAGAGAGAGACAGAGAGAGCCCTTACTAAACTCAAGAGATTCTTATGACTAGGGATAAACAAAGACCATACATTCAACCTGCCACCATCTTTTTTGTATCTGCCCAAAACATCTTAAAATCTGTTACCATCAATCATACTGGACAGTTCATTTTTTTCCTGAAAAATGTCTACATTATTAACTGTTTGTGAGACTGCTGTCAAATTGGACTAATGAAAATGTTTGAAAAGCATTTTTAAATGTGTGTGATTAATCAAATCCTATATGGCTGCTCTGCAATTTCTAAATAGATATAAACTAGTTTCAAAATTTATGCACAAGCCACCAGAATTAAAGGTATAATAGAATCCCAGATGTGAATCAATTTTGAAGTCTTATTTTCAAACTAAATTTGTAGGTTTCTCCTCTTCCCTTGATTTAAGACCACCATGTTCCACATTAAGTCTCTTATCACTATTTTCCACTATCCAAAAACTTTTTCATAATATTTATTGTCACGTGCCAAAGAGTGGAATTTCATTTTTCAAGTAGTTATCCTACCAGGTTATAGATATATCTTTTAAAAATAAAATGTTAATTTTAAAAAATTTCACAATTTGCCTTCAGAAGCAGAGCTTCCTGGAGGATGGATGAAAAGTCTCATGATTAGCTTTAGAGTATTGCCTGTGCCAGCTTTCTTTCTCTGTCCCATAACCAAATCTCTTTATAACACCATGACCTTTTTTCCTATATTGGAATATTTTTCTATTTTAAGTCATCAAATATATACATTTCTACTAATGGATTTCTCCCATAAGAAGCTATGGTTTCAATGATACATTTGTTTAGTACTTCTAGTTATAACTTCTTTCATACATATGTATTACATTTTGTTCTTGCAAACATTCTGTAGGTCATAAAACTAACTTTCTATAAGAAAATGCATTCAAAGATGGCCTAGCCCTGAAACTATTAACTCCTTGAAGGCCACAGACTTCATTCAGAACCTGAAAAAACATGTATACTCTCTTTTTCCAAGAAAAACACAAGAATATATAAAAATGTATACAGATTTGAAGTTTCAGAGGGTTCATGGACAAGCTTGATTCTTCTGTTAATTTTTGATTTTTATGAATACATAGTAGGTATTTGTATTTATTGATTATGTGAAATATGTTGATACTGGCATGTAATGGATAATAATCACTTCAGGGTAAGTAGGACATCCATCCCATCAATCATTTATCCTTTGTTTTACAAACAATCTAACTATACTCTTTTAGTTATCTTAAAATGTACAATTAAATTATTATTTACTATAGTCACTCTGTAGTGCTAGCAAATAATGGAGCTTTTCATCCTTTCTAATTTTTGTACCCATTAGCCATTCCAACCTCCCCGCAACCGCTCCCCAACTACACTTCCCAGACTCTTGTAACAATCCTACTCTCCATCTCCATGAATTCAATTGTTTTAATTTTTAGCTCCCATAAATAAGCAAGAACATGAGAAGTGTGTCTTTTTGTGCCTAGTTTATTTCACTTAACATAATGACCTCCAGTTCCATCCATGTCATTGTGACTGACGGAATATCATTCTGAATATTACTCCCTTTTGTATATATAACACATTTTCTTTATCCGTTCATCTGCTGATGTACACTTAGGTTGCTTACAAACCTTGGCTATAGTGAATAGTGCTGGAAGAAATATGGGAATACAAATATCTCTATAATATATTGATTTCCTTTATTTTGGGTATATACACAGCAGTAGAGTTGTTGGATCTTATGGTAGCTCTATTTTTAGTTTTTTTGAGGAATGTTCAAACTGTTCTTCTTAGTGGTTGTACTAATTTACATTCCCACCAACAGTGTAGTAGGGTTCCCTTTTCTCCATATCCTCACTGGCATTCATCAGTGCCTATCTTTGGGATAAAAGCCATTTTAACCAGGGTGAGATGATATCTCATTGTAGTTTTGGTTTGTATTTCTCTGCTGATCAATGATGTTGAGCACCATTTTATATATCTGTTAGCCATTTGTATGTCTTAGTTTGACAAATGTCTATTCGGACATTCTATCCATTTTTTAATCAGATTTCTTTTCCATAGAGTTGTCTGAACTCCTTATATAGTCTGGTTATTAACCCCTTGTCAGATGGTCAGTTTGCAAATATTTTGTCCTATTCTGTGGGCTGTGTGTTTACTTTGTTGACTTCAATTATTAAATTAAGAAGCTGAGATCTACCTAATCACTCACACCAAGCAGATTTAACTGACCTTAAAGTTCATATCATTAATTAACAGTACTAAAAGTTACATAAAACCATGAAAGAAAACAACTTGGGGAAATTAGACAAAGGGACAGTATTCTTAAGAATATATTATTTGTTCTTCACTGATGTTTTCCTAATACTGATTAGGGAACAACATAAAGGTGGGATATATTAACGGAGTGGGACTTTAAGTATTGATCATCTCTCAGATTCAAGTTACAAAATAAATACCCACTAATTGCTTTGTTGACAAATTCAACACAGACGGTATAGACTAATGCTTCTCAATCCTGGAAGCACATTAGAATCACACAGGGAGTATTAAAAAAATTACCCTTGTCTACGATCCTATCCCCTGAGAAATACTGATTTAACTGGTCCATTATAGAGTTTTGACATCACTGTGTTTTTAAAGTTCCTCTGGACATTCTAGTGTGCAGAGTTGAGAACCACTGCTATAGAAGAACCAATAAGAAGAAACTTGGGCTTAATTTAAAAAAAAACAAAAACAAAAACAAGTGTGCTATTGTGAAAGAGGTCCCTAGCAAGAGAAAAGAAAACATTTCCTGGTAAGAAAAGAAAACCAACATGCAAATTAGCAAAGAGAGGTATTTTCAAGTAAATTTTGTCAAATTAAGAAAAACCTGTTAAAAAAGATGAAGTAGAAAAATAATTTTCCTATGGCCAGAAAATTAAAAAGAATTAAGACTATATTAGAGAAATTGTAACTATACAAATAATCAAAATATAAGGAGAATGAACATATGCATTTTTGATAAATGCAAATTTAAGCAGTATACATGAGTTATGAAGGAGAGACTTTACAGAGAACCCAAGAATCACATAAATATTTTATTATAATTAATTTAGTTATTTGCAAATTTAAAATTAGTATTAATCTCTATACACAAGAAGGTAACAAAAGTTGACTCCACAAGACATAATTTTCACCCAACTATTTGATTAAAGGTCAGATTTTCTCACAAGTTCTGCCAGCTTAAATACTTTTTTTGCAAGCAAGTTAGTGGAAAACTACAGAATAAATAGAGTACATATCAAATTCAAAGATCCCATTGCCTAAAGCAGGCTAAAAACAAAACACTGTGCATGCACACACACATAAATACACAGATATAAAAACTGTAATATATGTAAGCATTTCAAAAATGTAAGTATGTGTCTTACACTGTTGCATGTAGTTATCTAGCAAAGACACCATTTGACCCATAAAATATCCATTTATTTTTCAGATCATAATATATTAATAGTAATAGAATCACTGAATCTTAGAGTTTGAGGATAATTTATATGTAGTTAATTCTTCCTCTAAAACATTCTAACATATTCATAGAAATCCCTCTAAAACATACATAGCAGAAAGCCATAGATTCAGTATCTGTGTTCTTTCCATTGCATTGTCCATCAACTTATCAACTTATAAATTTATTTTGCTTTGTTTTGAAAATTTTAATCATTGATAATCTTTGTTTTCCTTTAGAGTGTCAATTTTCTTTTTGAACTATGGTTGCCACAACTCGGTCCAGTACTCCCGTTTTGGTCTCCCCAATGCATGACGATTTACAGAATTAAAAGAATGGGTTATCTGGAGAGTGAACCATGTAGAATTCATTGAAACACAGCTGCAATATAAAACAAACAAACAAACAAAAAATCTTTCTTTCCCAGAAAAGTTTGGAAAATTTAATGAATTAAGTAAATAAATTATGATCACTTTGTCATGATCATCAATATTACTAAACAAGCCATGTATAGCAAAAGAAGGTTTGTTTTTAAGATTATAAGTGAGAGTTAAAAGTGATTTAATTTTCAATGGTAATAAATACCTTAATATTATCTACCAAAAATATTGAATAATGGCCAAATAATCAAGTTATTTTTTTTTTATTTTTAAAATTAAGATTTCTAATAGTACCTAAAGGGATTTAAAATGTTTAATTGGAGAAGAGAGGGGCAGGATATAGAGAAAAATATATTTAACCTAATTATTTTAAGCACTTTATCTTTTACTTAACAAATATTTTTGAGACTACTTTGGCAGGTACTATTGGATATTGGAGGTTCTGAAAATACAGCAGTAAAGAAAATAGACAAAACTATCTTACCTCCTGGAAATTACACTTTAGTAGGCCAGACAGACATTAAAGACAAATGAATAAACTATATTGTGGGTGAGATAATTATACGTGCTAGGAAGGCAAATAAAGCCAAATAGGGGACATAGATGTCCAGCGTAAGGAAAGAGATCGTAATTTTTGAAAAGATATACAGGGAAAGTGTCATTGAATGACGATTCTTGAGTCTAAAGGCAAAGGAGGTAACTATTGCTATAACAGGTATGATATATGCACTGAACTCTCTCTTATCTACATGTACACAGACAGTCTTAAAATGAACATCACTGCAAGCCAGTATTATGATTAATAGTCAATTTTACTCGCTAGACTTTTTATTTAAATATCTAGATAAAATCCACCCACAGCTCCAAGTGACAGAAAACTTGGGTTTATTCCGCTTAGTAGGCTTCAGTATAGACTTACTTTCCATATAAATGAGAGTAATTTTTATTGTCACATGGTATTATTGCCTCAGAAACGGTGGACATTTAGAAACTTTTGGTGGAAATTTCCAAAGATAAGAGCTTGGAAGCAGAAGGGAGAGCCATATCAATTCAGAATGTAACAGCAATATCAAGATAAATTTGTTTGGAACTTCGATTTTACGTAGCAGCTCTTCCAAATTCATCAATGGCACAACCCTATGAGGTAAACAGAACACTTCCTTTTATCAGCATTTTATAGAGAAAGAACATTGAGATTCAGAAAAATAAAATTGCTTCTCCACAGGCATAAAGCTAAGTACTAAAGAACTATATACTAAAATCTGTGTCTTCTTATTCCTAATTCATGTCCTTTTTCAATTCATTTACCTGACTCCTCTACATGCTTTCTCCCCACCAAGATGAAATTTTCTCTTGCTATTATATTAGGAGATGGATGTGTGCCTGGCTCTTAATGTTAACAGAGGAAAGGGATTGCTGAGTGCCTATAAAGCTGACTTGTTACACTGGTGTATATGCTACAACATTGGCTCTACATACATATCAAGCAATTTTGAACTGCTCAAACATCATGCCAATCTTAATGCAAGAGCTGTCATAGCCAGAGATTCTAGGATACCATCAGAAATTGCGGTCTTGCAAAAGAAAAAAGGCAAAACCTTAAAATGAACAGGCTTCAAGTTTGGATAGCAAGTAATATGTCTGCTACAAGAATATAAATGTCCTCCACGCTGTGATTTCTCAATGTGATTAAGGTAGTTTAATTCAATTTCATACAGCTTATTATGTAAGGTATTGCAAAAGTGCTGTTGCAGTCACTGGCAACAGTTTTCCCAAAGAGAGGCAATTAGACTTCACTAGATTTAAAGTTTAGGTCTCATTATATATGATATTTTTCAGCTGGTACACATATTGTAGTTTTCATCAAAGAGCTGCATAAAACAAGGGATCCTGTTTGAGCTCCACTGATCATTTAAGAATGCTGACTGCCAAACTGCCAATTGTGTTCTCAAAGAATAGACATATCAGCCACTGAGTCAAACAGCTATGAAGCTCTCACCTGTCAACAGTGGGTAATCAAGAAACAACTGAAACATATACCTTCAGAACGTCAGAATAAAGTGTTAGGAAATATTGGATTGCTATAAAACTTTCCCTCCTGCAGTCACCAGGTATACCATGGCTTAAAGCAAACATGCTCCAAAGCCACATCTTTCTTGAACAGAAACAACAAAAAGTTGAAAAAAAATTGCAGATTAAACCCAGCTATAGTTCCATGTTATCCAAGAAATACTATTTTAAGTGAGCATATGTCATTGCTATTGAGGAAAATGCATGTTCATCTAGCATAGAAGCCAACAGGAAATGATTCATAATAGAATTGTGTTTTACATAACACTTTAACTTAAAATTTGAGCAATATTTTAATTTGATATATCGATAGATAAGCAGGAAAAGAATCAATAAGAAGAAGGTGTATGAAAAGATGAGGGTGTCAATTCAGTGGTCACAGTCTTGAGGTATGTCAGCTATAGTGATCATTCTACTCACATTTCTCCAAAGATGGTTAACATAAATAACATTGAATAAAGGTACTATTAAAAGACAAATAGATAGTATGAAGGTTACTGATTGCAAGTGGCAATGTTTTTTTTTTTAATAAAACAATATTTATTTCTGAAAGTTTTGTAAAGTACTTAGAACATCCATACTTAAATGGAACCATAATGTAAATACTTCTGTAAATCTATTTATAAATTGGCTTTTTTAAGTGATCTCATTGTTCAGTTCCCACCTATGAGTGAGAACATGCGGTGTTTGGTTTTCTGTTCCTGCGACAGTTTGCTGAGAATGATGGTTTCCAGCTGCATCCATGTCCCTACAAAGGACACAAACTCATCCTTTTTTATGGCTGCATAGTATTCCATGGTGTATATGTGCCACAAGTGGCAATGTTTTTGTAATACATATTTCATAGAAGAATGTAAACATTCTCTATGAATCTAGAAGAATGGATGGGTAAGGGGAAATGGATACTTTTAAAGCTTCAAGATTCTTTACCACTTTTTAAAAAACATTTTGAGATAATTTTAGCTCTATAAAAGATGTGCAAAAATAGTATGAAGAATTACCATACACCTGTTGCCCAAATTCTCCATATACATCTTTTATAACCATAGGACATTTGTCAAATTAAGAAAGTAACCTTGGTACCATACTACTAGCCAAAGTAGAGAACTTTGATTTCATCAGCTTTTCCATTAATGTACTTGTATTAAAAATCATTATTTCAACAATAATTTATGTACATTTTAAAATAACTAAAATAGTATAATTGGATTGTTTGTAGCACAAAGAAAGGATAAATGCTTGAGGTGATGGGTACCCCGCTTACCATGATGTGATTATTATGCATTGTATGCCCATATGTCATGTACCCTATAAATATACACACCTACTATGTATCCACACAAATCAAAAATTTTTAAAAATTGTTGTTGCTCCAGGATCTAATCCAGACTACTACAATCTATTTAGTTGTCAGGCAGCCAGTTTCCTCCAATCTGTGACATTTCTTCAGTTTTGCCTTATCTTTCATGGCCTTCACTCTGTTAAGGAACACTGTCAATTATATTTTAGAATGTATTTTTGTAATGTACTTCAATTTGGGTTTGCGTGACATTTCTTCACGGTGAGACTAAAATTAGACATTTTTGGGAAGTCATCCACAGAGATACTGTACCCTTCTCTGTGCGTTAAGTTGGGGGCATAAGATGTTGATAATGTGTTTTTAGTGATACTAACTTTGATCCCATGGCTAAAGGAAATACCTGCTATGATTCTCCACTGTAAATTTACTATTTTTTCCTTTGTAATTATAAAATATCTAGGGGGATATAATAAAGATCTATGCACATATTATATATGCATATAAACTTTGACCTACTTATCTGAAGATCCATAGGAGGAATTTGCCTGCAACACCATATTAAAAATCATTGCAGGATAATATGGTGTAATAACGATTTCTATTTTCCTCATTCATCCTTCAGTTTTAATTAAGATTCCTCTCTGTAGTCATTTATTTGCCATTTGTTTATTTCTTCAGTTGTTTATAATAATCATATGTGATTCACAGATATGGATTTTATTCTTTGGAATCTAATCTTATGGTTATTTTACTGCTCATGTTGTTTCCACTTCATCCATTAGGTACTCTTTCATGTTGACTCCTGTGCCCTTTTGATCGATCTATCTATCTATCTATCTAATGATCATTATAGCTGACTTACCTATAATAAATATATTTACATTTAATAAATATTATATGTGTGTGTGTGTGTGTGTGTGTGTGTGTGTGTGTGTATATATATATATATATATTTGCTCCCTTAGTTTCTGGCATCACAAGATTATCCAGGTATATTTGACATTTGTTAATGCCCTCACTCACCTTGCATTGTCTCTGCTACAGTCTCACGATTGACTGTATGTCCAAGGAGCCCTGGTTCCATGATACAGAGGACAGTATTTCAAAACCAAGATCTGGATGATATTATGCTCCTTGTTATTAGAATGTTACAATTTCTAGCACCTATCAGGATATGGAGCTAGGATATATATGCATGTATACCAACTCATATATATACAGGTTTATGTTTATTACTCTATTTATCTGTATATAAATTTTAAAACTATAATTCCATTTCCATACCTCCAATGTCAATGAACATCATGAGGTTCATTCTAGTATTCCCATTTCTTTATTTGTAGCTGCTTTCTACAACAGAAAGAATGTGAGTTCTTATGATATATTTAATACTTTGCTTAGTTCTAGTATACATATAAATTAATTTCAGAATTTCAACCAATAACCCTTTAAGGATCAAAATTATCAACTAGAGTACAGTGTTTGGGAACTATTTCTTTGTATTCGGCCTTAGAATATGTATTCAAATGTCAATTTGCCAAAGTTACTTAGTTTCACTCCTTTCTTTCCCATACCACTCAGTGTGGGTCTAGGATTCATTGTTAATACAGTTAGAATCATTTCATCACAGCCTGCACTCCATGTACTCCCTCAACAATCTGATTGATATTTAAAATCCACATACACAAATTTCACTTTTTATAGTATACAGCTTTATGGGTTTGAAAAGTGAAGGTCACCACTACAGTCACATATAGAACAGTTCCCTCTCATCAGAACTTTCACTGTGTTATACCTTCCTAAAAGATCCAATGATGTGTTTTCTTACCTAGTGTTTTCTTTTTTAAAAGCATCATATAAATAGGAATTATGCAAAATGTTGCCTTCGGCATGTCACTTTTTTGTTTGCTTTGTTTTTGTGTATTTTTAATTTCTAATTTTTATGAATACATATTTGTACACATTTATGGAGTACACATTATATTTTAACATGAGCATGCAAAGTGTAATGATCTTATCTGGGTAATGGAGATATCCATCATTTCAAACATTGATTATTTCTTTGTGTTGGAAACATTCCAAATTTACTCCTCTAGTTATTTTAAAATATAGAGTAAATTATTGCTAACTATAATTACCCTATTGTGCTACAAAACACTAGTTCTTATTCCTTCTAACTGCATTTTTGTACCTATTAGCCAACCCTTCTTCATCCTTCCCTCCCCACTATCCTTCCAAGCCTCTGGTAATCACCAATCTATTCACTACCTCCATGAGATGAATACTTTTCGTTCCTACATATGAGTAGGAACATAAGACATTTGTATTTCTGTGACTCATACATGTTATCATGTGAATCAACAGTGTATCATTTTTATCATTGAGAAGAATTCCAATGTATGGAATGGATGTGTATATCAGAGGTTATTTACTTATATCATAATCAAAGTATGTGTGAGTTATTTACAATTTTTTGGCAATTATGAACTTTCTAAAACCTTCATAGGCAAGTTAATTTGTCTGAATATAAGTTTCTAATTCTCTCAGATAAATACCTAGGAGTGGGATTGCCAGGTCAGAATATAGGCATATCTTTAATGTTACTAGAAACTGCCAAACCGTCCTCCAAAGTGGCTGTACCACTTTACCTCACCGGCATTTGCTGTTGCCAGTTCTTATTTATTTATTTATTTATTTATTTATTTAGACAGAGTCTCGCTTTGTTACCCAGGATGTAGGTCAATGGTGCTATCTTGGCTCACTGAAACTTCCATCTCCCGGGTTCATGCAATTATCCTGCCTCAACCTCCCGAGTAGCTGAGACTACAGGCGCGCGCCACCATGCCCTGCTAATTTTTTTTTTTTTTTTTTTTTTGTATTTTTAGTAGAGACAAGGTTTCACCATGTTGGTCAGGCTGGTCTTGAACCGCTAACCTCGTGATCTGCCCACCTAGGCCTCCCAAAGTTGTAGCTGGGATTACAGGTGTGAACCTCTGCACCCGGCTGCCATTTCTTTAAAAACTTTTTAGACATTCTATAGATGTGTAATGGCATTTCATCCCTTTACCATATGTCTTTACCCAACTTCTCCATATACATCTTATAAAACCATAGAACCATATACATATCTGTGTGTGTGTGTGTGTGTATTATATATATTTATATATGAAGTAAAAACTATGAATAGGACTAAGAAACAGAAACATCACCATTTCAAGATGTTGCCAGATCAGGCTATAGATGGCATGGTAATAAGAAGATAGGCTGTTAGATGTAGTTACAAAAAAAGAAGATATTATTTACCTTAACAAAAACAAATCAGTAAAAATTAAAGGATGGCAAGACAAATTACATTGATAGAGTAAGTAATGAAATGTCACAAATAGGAAAAAGAGGGAGAATGTGTGACTATGTGAGTAGATGATTAGTTTCTTGAAATCTCGGGAAACTGTGAAATTAATGATGAAATAATCATTGAGAGAAGGTATACTGCCAAGAAAGGTGGGTTTGCATAGAATAAAGGATGTTGACCATGGGTAAATGCTAATGAAAAAGGGCCGGAGGAAAGGCTTGAAGATGCTATACAGAGAGACAGTGCTCCTATGATCCCTAAGTATGTGGTAGTGGTTGAGGGGAATGGAGTTTAGACAAATGATTTTTATTTAATTTCTGCTTTAACAGAAAGCAAAAATCAAAGTTGAATGTATAAGTACCTTCATTTCTCATGGTAAGTCAGTCTTCTATTTTATTTCTGAAGAGAAAATATGTCAATTTGTTGAGAGGGAAGGAGGAAATGGAAGAAAGATGGTGGGTGGGGAACACAGGACTTTGATGAGGTTTTGGGGAAAAATACAAGCTACCTGATAAAAAATCACACAAAAGATTTGATAGGCGCATTAAGGACCAGCCTAAGGTTGCAAACCATAGTTTAGAGTATTAAAGTATAAATAGAGAAGGGAAATATTTGATGTTTTTATTGCACTGGGGTTGAAATTGTCCATATGGTAGAAAGGAAAGAAGAAAAAAAAAATAACTTGAAGGTACTGTCAAGAGGACTGAATTTATTTACCATGAGATCTAGGATAGATAAGATATTATTTAAATAAATGAAAGAATTACCAGTTTGGAAGAAAAATGAACATAATTGTACTGATTTTTGTGTTATCAGAGTCAAAGACAACCTGGTGAAAAATAGCTGAGAAGATTATCTCCAGTTGACATTAGGGAAGGATAGAAAGTGGTAAGAATATTTTGTTTTTGTTTTTCTTTTTGTCATTGTTATTATTTGGTTTGATGATTGTGTGTGTGTGTGTGGGGGGGATTTGATGAAGCTTTTACTTTAAAAATGTCGTTTGGAAGTTATATAAGGATAATGTCTAAACCGTAATTACCAGTATGAGGAATAACAGTGAATGACTATAAGGGCAACAGGACAAGCAGTTTTTCTTGTGAGATATTCAGCTGTTAGTTTATGAGGAAGTTAAACAATCTGGATGTGGTTAAGAGTGTTAACTATGGTATGGAATTTCAAAAATACAATGAAAATATTTTAAAGTGAGAGAAGAAATTGGGAGTGGGAAGAATCATCAAAGAAGAGCAATGACAACTGCAAGCATGCAGGAAATAAGGAACAGGTTGATAAGTTAGTCATTAGAGCTGGTTACCAAATCAATTCTGCTTTTTCTGGGAACATGGTAAGATTGCAGTTTTCGTCTCCTTTGAAGTTGGGCATGTCCAAGTGATTTGACTTGGTTAATGTAATGTGAGGGAAAGTGATGTGTGTCACTTCCTGGTGAATACTTTGAGAGTCAGTGCCTGATTTGCCAAGTCTCTATCTCACTGTGGCAGCAGTCAAGGATTAGGGCCTCCCTGGCAACTCACATTCGACACAGAGTGCAAAAGAAATTTTTAAAACTGTGTCAAATCACTGATAATTGTTAATTGGGGATTCTTTTTAAATTCAGCATAACCTAGGCCTCCTGACTGAAACATGAGCAAGATACCAGGATAAGCCATGGTATTCTCAGGGTTCCAAGCAATGCAAAACCATGGAAATAAAGCTACTTCAAAGAAGGCACACAGATGGAGAATCAAATGACAATGACCTGACAATGCGTACTGTTCCCTTATGTGTAAGCTTTGTAGATCAGGATGACACTACATTAATGTCAATTCACACCAGCTAACAAAACCAATCTACATTTTAAATCAATTATTCATATGGAACAAGTGAGTAAACGTCAGTTTATAACTTGGATAACATATTTATAAAATGAATAATCAACTACCAATCAATAAATACAAATTTATACATAGATACATATATGTACTTGTTCATTGTGGCACAAGTATGGATACTTCTAAACTCTGCATATTTAATTTTTCTTTTGTGTCTTTTTTTTTAGAAACTCTTCTTTGGGGAACAAAAACACAATTTTAAGAATTACAATTACATTTAGAACTTTCGTTGATAAAAATATGATATGATCATTAACAGTCTTTAACATTCATAATTTGAGCATTTAATCATATATAGTATATATACACCATAGTTTGTTATAAATATAGACATATGTAGTTATATATATTAAAAAACAAACTTTTCTTATAAATAGGAAGGTGATTTGATTTTCTCTTAGGCAATGACGATTTTATATTTTATTACAGTAAATATTCAAATTATTTCCAAATTACACTTATTTTTTCTGTATTATTCATGGTTTTGGAATTCAATAACTTTTTAAGAACTTTTATTTGAATAGTTAACCAAGTGACTTTTTTTTCCTCTTGAGAATTTAAATTAAAAAAAGGAATGCAAAGCAAACATATTCTTTATTGTATTATACAGACTAGATAAATTTATCTATAAGCAAGATAGTTTGTTGCTGATGTATTCAGATTTAATAGGCATTACAGTGGTCCCAAAATGTATCCACACAGTTCTTTTAAAAGCATGAATTTCTACTACTAGAAACATATGTGTTTACATAGTAGTTCACCATTCAAAAGAAACTATTTTTAAAAATGCAAATGCTTCTGGGAACCAGGGTAAAAAGATAGATTAAATTAATTCACATAAAATTGTTGATGATTTTTATCAGATTCAATTTTTTCTGAAGAGGAAAAAAGAGAGATTGTTAGTACTTAAAAAGTAATGTAGTAAAATCATCTAAAAATTGACAACATAAAGCTTTGCTACATATATTATCCAGCCCATAATTTCTCAATCTGTATCTAATTTATAGGCCTTTTAAGATAAAAGCCAGTTTCCCATAACAACTTTCTAACACAGCACCAAACATACATTGGAAAGTATAACTTCAACAGATTTTTGCTGCTAATAGTAATGTATTCTTCTCAGATACCAATTCTCATGAACTATAAGAAGAGAAATATAAATTTTTTATGCTCCATGTCTTTTGAAAAATGCTAAATATTGAAGTTACCGGGTATCTAATGATAAAGCCTTTATGGTCCACAGTCAAAACTATAGACTGCTTGGTCTTTTATTACCATTAAAGGGTAACGCATTTGGTGATATTGATTATTGCTAGCTTGAAGAACAAGAAAAAGTACAATGTAGGGGTTATGATATTATGAATAATGTGAACATTTTTTCTTCATAGTTTCAGCATGATTTATTTTAGGCCCATGTAATATTTTCACATTTTTGTTTTAATTTTTATTTTAAAAATTGTATTGTGGTAAGAATACTTAATATAAGATCTACCTTCTGAACAGATTTTTAAAAGTACAATAAAGTTTTGTTAACTCTAGGAATGATATTTCACAGCAAATCTCTAGAACTTATTCATGTTGGCTAACTTAAATTATATACCTGCTGAATAGTAACTCCCTATTTCTCTTTCCTTCAGGCCCCAGAAACCACCATTCTACTCACTGCTTCTATTAGTTTGATTATTTTTGATACCTCGTATAAGTGGAATCATGCAGTATTTGTCCTTCTTTGACTGGCTGATTTTACCTAGCATAATATCCTCAAGGCTCATCCATGTTGTCATATATGGCAGAATTTTCTTTTTATGCCTGAGTAAGAATCCATTGTATGGATATACTACATTTTCCTCATTCATTCATCTGTCAGTGGACATACAGGTTGTTTCTACATGTTGGTTATTGTGAATAGAGATGCAGTGTACGTGGTACTGCTAATATCTTTTAAAGATACTTATTTAAATTATTTTGAAAAATATCCAGAAATAGGATTGTTGGGTCATATGGTAGCTCTGTTTTTTATTTTTTGAGAAACTTCCACAATATTTTCTATAGTTGTTTCACTTTTTATATTCCTACCAACAGCGTTCAAGGGTTCCAATTTTTTTGTATCCTGGTCAACACTTGTTGTCTTTTTTTTTTTTTTTTTTTTTTTTTTAATAATGGCCATCCTAACTGGCATGAGGTGATATCTCATCATGGTTTTGATTCGCACTTCTTTGACAATTAGTGATGTTGAGCACATTCTTATATATCTGTTAGCCACTTTTATGTCATCTTCGGAGAAATATCTACTTAAGCCCTTGGCTCATTTTTTAATGAGGTTATTAGATTTTTGGAAATGAGCTGTAGGAGTTCCTTATATATAATAAAAATTAAACCTTTATCAGATATATGGTTTGCAAATATTTCCTCCAACTCCTTAGGCTTCCTTTTCACTCTGTTGATTGCTCTCTTTGCTGTGCAAAAGGTTTTTATTTTTATGTAGTCATACTTGTTTATTTTTTCTTAATTTGCCTGTGCTTTTAGAGTCATATCCATGAAATCACTGACAAGGCTAATATCATGAAGCTTTTACTCTATGTTTTCTTTTAGGAGTTTTAGAGTTTCAAGTCTCATGTTCAACCCTTTATTTCATTTTGAGTTGATTGCTGTGTCTTTTGTAAGATAAGGGTCCAATTTTATTATTTTGCATTTGAGTATCTAGTGTTCCCAGCACCATTTGCTGAAGAAACTATTATTTTCCAATCTTGTATGCTTGGTAACCTTGTGAAAGGTCAGTTGACTGATCATGTGTGCTTTCACTTCTGGATTTGCTATTCTATTTCATTGGCCTATATGTATCTTTTTGTTTGTACCATACTGTTTTAATTACTGTAGCTTTGTCATATATTTTGAAATCAGGAACTTCAGTGCTTTCAGTTTTGTTCTTTCTTAAGGTGATTTTGTGAATTTGGGGTCATTTGTAGTTTCAGAAGAAATTTTAGATTTTTTTTTTCCATTTCATTAAGAAATGTCATTTGAATTTTGACAGATATTGCACTGAATCTGTAGATAATTTCAGGTAGTATAGACATTTAAACAATATCCAGTATCCTAATTCATGAACATGGGATGTATCCCCATTTGTTTGTGTCTGATTTAATTTTTTTCATCAGTGTTTTGTATTTTTCAGTGTACAAGTTTCTTACCTCCTCAGTTAAGTTTATTCCTAAGTGATTAATTCTTGTAGGTGCTATGGTACATGGGATTGTTTTCATAATAAATTTTGCAGATAGTTTTCTGTTAGTGTATCAACATGCAACTGATATTTGCATGATTTTATTTACTAAAATTTTACTCAATTTGTTTATTATTTCTAGCAGTATTTTTTGTGGACTCTAGGGTTTTCTACATATAAGATCATGTCATTTGCATTTTTCCTTGGTATATTATTCTTACTAATTTTCAGATTAGGAGAATAAAACAAAGTATTTTGTCCAGTGTAATTTTCAGAACAACATTAATATTCTGTGTAGTATATATATGAATGTATAAATATCTATAGTTTTGGCTGTCTATATACATATATACATTTATATAACACCTCTCATTTGTGTATTATGTTATTGCGGTTATTGGTGACAGTACAATGTAGAAAGGCAGAAGGAAGGGTCTTTGCTTCCAAGTTGGAAATGTTAACAACAGTAATCTTTTTAATAAATATATTTCTCCATTGACATAATATTCATTTATAGGTGTTTACCCTTTGAATTTAAAATGTGTGTTTAAAGAATCTGTATAAGTCAATGAAACTGAATAATTTTACTTTTCTATATGCTGAAAGAGATCCACTGGTTCTAAGGTAGAGAGTTTTGAACAGAGTTCGGAGCTTATTGAATATGAATTGGAATATATTGATTATTAACACTACTAAATATATACAGGTATAAATTCTATAACCACTTAGGGAAGAAAGGAAAAAACTGTCACATAGGTGAATGGACTCAATGACCTCAATCCATTGTTCTATTCCATTGTTCTAACTCAAACATAATAGCATTCTGATTGACTACCTGTGTACTGATCACCTGACAAATGATTCAAATTTGATATTAATACTGAGAAAATTAAGGATAATAATTTTATTTTTTAATGGTTCAATATCTTTCAACTACCAACTACATAAATCATGAAAAACATTTCATTAGGGAAGCTGAAGAGCCTGGCATATGGTTGTACATCTCACTTCTAGAGACTGGCAAATTCACTTATCATATCTATTAATTATGTACATGTAGGGCAAATTTTACAAGTAGAAAAAAATTAAGCACCATGTTGGCAATCAGTCCAGTGGGAATTGAGTATGAAATAAAGATGTTTCATTCCATCAAGTTTAAGGAATTAAAAGTCAAATGTGTACAGCTTGGTCAAGGTTAAAATTTATTATATTGAGATCATTTACTTTTTTTTTTGTTTGTTTGTTTTTTGTTTTTTGTTTTTTGTTTTTGAGACGGAGTCTTGCACTGTTACCCAGGCTGGAGTGTAGTGGCCCGATCTTGGCTCACTTCAAGCTCCACCTCCCAGGTTCATGCCATTCTCTTGCCTTAGCCTCCCAAGCAGCTGGGACTATAGGCACCCGCCACCACGCCTGGCTAATTTTTTGTATTTTTAGTAGAGACGGGGTTTCACTGTGTTAGCCAGGATGGTCTCGATCTCCTGACTTCGTGACCCCTCGCCTCAACCTCCTAAAGTGCTGGGATTACAGGTGTAAGCCACTGCGCTCAGCCTTACATTGTTTTTTTAAATAATAATTGAAATTCTTTTAAAAACCATTTCAAAATAATTAAAATAAATCCTCTTCATACAAAAAAGATAATGAACAGGGCAAGAAGACGCCATGCTAATTTTCTTTTTCTGGGTAGATTTTTTTTTTTTTTTTAATGGTCAGGAGAAACCTGCACTCTTATCTCCTGTTTTCAGCTAACTCTTACCTTTTTCCTTCCAGCTTTCTGATACTACAAATCCAACAGCATATCCTCATTGCCAGACGAGAAACTTGAAAGGGATTTCATATGGTGAAAACAGTTAGATAACTCTTGAGGACAAAATGGCAATGTAAAAACATCCTCCTCCAGCTTTGCCAGTACACAAAAAATCTAGGTCATTCTATTCAGCAGGAAAAGTTATTAGAAGAACTCCTCTCATTTCCTCCACACACACACACACAAAAAGCAACCTCACAAAATTTAACGACCTGCGAATTCTCCTCTGGGGAAGGTACCATGCTCTAGACATTTCATTAAATATATATGTACTGTTACTAAGACTTTAAAAATCTGATGATTGAAAACACATTACAAAAATAACATAATAAAGATATTCAAACAGCTAACAATTAACCAATATATGCCAAACAAAATGCTTGGCAGAATTTTAAATGAACAGAAATTGAGCCAATTCCATTTTTAAATAGCCTCTTAGAGCTGAGTATAATGTGTCTTAGCACATAGAGGCATACCTCATTTTATCATGCTTCACAGCTATTGCATTTTTTTACAAATTGATGTTTCCGGTACGTCTATATTGAGCAAGTCTATCAGTGCCAGTTTTGCAATAGCATGTGCTCAACTCATGTCCCTGTTTTGGTAATTCTCTTAAAATTTCCAACTTTATTATTATTATTATTGTATCTTTTATGGTGATTTGCGATCAGAGAATCTTTGATGTTACTATTGTCATTGTTTGGGGAAGTCACAAGCCATGTCCATATAAAAGAGTAAGCTTGATTAACTAATGTTATGTGTGTTTTGACTGCTCCAAAGACCTGCATCACCCCTCCCCCATCACTTTCCCTCTCCTCAGGGCTCCCTATTCCCTGAGACACAACAGTATTAACATTAGCCCAATTACCAAAAACCACCTGTACCCCCAAAACCAGTGAAATACAAAAATTAGTCCAGTTAATAATTCAACAATGACCTCTAAGTACTCAAATAAAAGGAAGAGTCACACATCTCTCCCTTTAAAATCAAAGCTAGAAATGATTAAGCTTAGTGAGGAAAGCATGTCAAAAGCCAAGAGAGCCCCAAAACTAGGCCTCTTGTGCCAGTTTGTCAAGTTGTGAATGCAAAGGAAAAGTTAGTGAAGCAAAAGTGCTACTGCAGCACATGGATAATAAGATAGCAAAACAGCCTTATTGCTGATATGAAGTAAATTGTGGTGGTCTACATAGAAAACCAAACCAACCATATTTCCTTGAGCCAACCCCTAAACCAGAGCACAAACCTAACTCTCTTAATCCTACAAAGACTAAGGAAGGTGATGAAGCTGAAGAAGAAAATCTTGAAACTAGCAGAGGTTGGTCCATGAGGTTTAAGGGAAGAAGCCATCTACATAACATAAAAGTGCAAGGTGAAGCAGCAAGTGCTGGTGTGGAAGCTACAGCAAGTTATCCAGAAGATCTAGCTAAGATACTTAATGAAATTGGCTACACCCAGCAACAGATTTTTAATTAAAAAGAAACAGACTTCTATTGGAAGAAGCATGCGATCTCAGACCTTCATACCTAGAGAAGGAAAGTTGATGCTTGGCTTCAAAGCTTCCAAAGACAGGTTGACTCTCTTGCTAGGAACTAATGCAGCTGGTGACTTTAAGTTGAAGCTAATTCGCATTTACCATTCCCCAAAACCTAGGGCCCTTTAAAATTATTTTAAATCTACTCTGCCTGTGTTCTATAAACGGAACAACAAAGCCTAGATGACAGCACATCTGTTTACAGCACAGTAAACACAATATTTTTAAACCCACTGTTGACACCACCCTGCTCAGAGAAAAAGAGATTCCTTCCTAAATATGACTGCTCATTGACAATGCATCTAGTTGCCAAGGGCTCTTATTGAGGTGTGCAAGAAGATTAATGTTGTTTTATGCCCAGTAACACAACATGTAGCCTATGGATCAAGGAGTAAATTTTGACTTTCAAGTCATTATTTTAGAAATACAGTTCATAAGGCTGTAGCTGCCATAGATAGTGATTCTTCTGATGGAGCTGGGAAAAGTACACTGAAAACCTTCTGGAAAGAATTCACCATTCTAGATGCCATTAAGAACATTTGTGATTCATGGGAGCAGATCACAATATCAACATTAACAGTAGATTGGAAAAAGTTGGTTCCAACTCTCATAGATGACTTTCAGGGTTCAAGATTTCCATGGAAGAAGTTACTACAGAGGTGGTGGAAATAGCAAGAGAACTAGGATTAGAAACGGATCCTGAAGATGTGACTGAATTGCTGCAATGTCATTTTAAAAACTGAATTGGTGAGGAGTTGCTTCTTGTGGATGAGCCCGAGGAAGTGGTTTCTTGAGATGGGATCTACTTCCGGTGAAGATGTAGTGAACACTTTTCAAAAGACAATAAACAATTAGAATATTCCATAAACTTAGTAAATAAAGCTGTGGCAGGATTTGAGAGGATTGTCTCCAATTTTGAAAGAAAGTCTAATATGGTCAAAATGCCATCAGAGAGCATTGCATGCTACAGAGAAATCCTTTGTGAAACTCTGAGACAATCAATGCAACAAAATCGTTGTTATTTTAAGACATTGCCACAGCCACCCCACTTAACCTTTGACAACCACCACCCAGATCTGTTAAAAGCAATTAGCATGGTGGCAGAAACCCACACTGGCAAAAAATTATGACCCACTGATGGGACAGATGACTGTTAGAATTTTTAGCAATAAAGTATTTGTAATAAAGGTATGGACATTGTTTCTATAAACATAATGCTATTGCACATATAATGGGCTACAGTATAATCATAATTATTACATGTATTGGGGAACCAAAAAATATGTACAATGTGCTTTTTTGCAATATTTGCTTTATTGCAGTGGTCTAGAACCTGCATTCTCTGAGGTATGTCTGTATTGTCTTTTTGATCCATAAATATACAAACTGTCAGGGAAGGGATGTATATGTGTGTATACCCACACACTCATAGATGGATATAATATTTAAGGAAAACAGGGAGATTAGGTGTCAAGGAAAGGTACTGGTGGTACATGACTTCAAATACCTAAAGGCCTGGTCTTCCTGACTTACCTCCTCCCAGTGCTACTCCATGCGCAGTGGATATCAAAGGAATTGTGCCTTTAACACTAAGGAGTCTCTGAAGGGACTATTCTTTGTAAACTAATGCCAGGGCCAACATCTGCAAAATCTTGGGGCAGTAAAATGTGAGGCTCTGAATACACAGCCAAGTGTGTGGTGTGGACATCACAAGCATCCTTGTCAGTGGCGCTTATATATGATAATTCAGAATCTGCCCAAAGCTTTTGACAGGTGCATTTCCATTAAAGGCTGAGAAAGGCTGTTTTATTTTTTAAGACCTCTCACCACATGGTGTAATTTCCAAAAGCTTAAACTTTCTAAAGGAATAAACATACCTGATTACTTACCTATGTCAGAATGTTTGAAATTTGTGCCTCTTAAAAGTAATAGCAATAAAGTTGAATCCAGATTTTACAGAAAGGACTGATATACTGAGAGAAGCTTATAACTCTGAAAGCACCAACTGTGACCTACTGGGAAGTGTAGACTCAACCTGAACCATCATATAATATTTTACTTTATTTTCAATATGATGATACCTGTTCAAGTATAACTTCAGTTTTCAGACTGAAAACTGAGAAAGAAACTGAGGGTTCTTTCAGTCTAAGAACCCTCAATTTTGATGAAATTAGCACAGTAAAGCTGAACTTAAAAAAAGTTGAAAATAAAAAACTAATGCACAAATAGAAATATTAATTATTTTATAGCATAAATACAACAGTGTTCATCTAAAAAGGGCATTTCCTAAATGAGAAGCTGGGTTTTTAGTCATAATTTTTATTAATGTTCTGTGAGGGGGTTCATAAATAAGTATATAATATGAAGTAGTAGTTTACAATCAATTTTTTGATGAAATATTCCTCTTACAGCCAAACACCTGTTTCATGTTTGTTGGATGTGTAATTAATGCAGCCTAATGAACATGCTTCATCAAAATTTCTCTGTGGTTGAAAAATAAAATCAGAGTGGTAGGTCTTGCCAATTAGAACATTTGGGAAATATACAGTAAAATGTTTTAAGTATGTATCGTGATGTTTTAATTTAAGGCAGAGTGTGCCTAGATTGCAAATCCTATATGAAATCACGTAACAAACACTACGATTTACCACTACATAGTACCACATATGAGGCTCATTTAATCAACACTTGTGTTGCCTGCCTGGATTCTCTAGAAGGCATGTGTATTTCCTGCATGCCTTGATATATTAGGTGTCTATGACAAATCAACTCTCCCAAGCAACACTGCTCCTAGCTCAGCAAGTCTCCTACTGTTCCCACTTCAGGCTTTTCTTTCCTCAGCCATGCCCTGCAATCATAATGAAGGCATTCATCCTTCTGACAATAAGTCTGACTTTAACCCTTTAATACAAACAAGCAGGTAGAACTGGAAGAAAAAGTATCTTTTTAATAAAATCTCTCCAAAATTTTTCAAGTATATTTGTGTATATATATATACAGATATTTATCTGTATACTTATCTGTGTGTGTATATATATATATCTGTGTATATATATATATGTCTCTGTGTGTGTATATATATATGAACAGAAAGAAAGAGAGAGAGACATAGAGAGAAAGAGAGAGAGAGAGAGACTCTCTAATATGTTTGCTTACAGGTTAAATTTTTTATAAATGGCTATTGATTCTCTTTGTGATTACTTTTGAAAATAAATGACATGTGTCAATTGATAGAAGTAAAAAGTCGAGACCATCCTGGCTAACACGGTGAAACCCCGTCTCTACTAAAAAATACAAAAAACTAGCCGGGCGCGGTGGCGGGCGCCTGTAGTCCCAACTACTCGGGAGGCTGAGGCAGGAGAATGGCGTGAACCCGGGAGGCGGAGCTTGCAGTGAGCTGAGATCCGGCCACTGCACTCCAGCCTGGGCGGCAGAGCGAGACTCCGTCTCAAAAAAAAAAAAAAAAAAGAAGTAAAAAGTCAAACATAATGCTGGTAGTTTTGATTTCAGGGGCCTAATTATATATTCTATATGCCAATAGATTTTATCATTTAATTAATACAATGTAAAATGCTCATTCACTGTGCTTGGGGTGCCATAAAAAAAGGTCACAGCGTGATGGCTTAAACAACCAAAATATATTTTCCCTCAGTTCTGCAAACTAGAAGTCCAAGATGATGGTGCCAACACAGTCAGTTTATGCTAAGGGTGGTTCTCTGGCTTGCAATAGGCATCCGTCTCATAAGTCCTCACGTGAACTTTCCTTGGTGCATGCACAGATTTCCCACACACTCTCTTTCTTCCTCTTCTAAGGCCACCAATCCTACAGAAAGGCCTTATCTCCAAATACAGTCATATAAGGGAATCAACATATAAATTTGATGCGTTAGGAGCCATTCAATCCTTAGCATGTTCTGAAGAAACTAGGCACTTGGGAGCATCTATCATATCACTACCTGCAAGATTTACATTTGTTTGGAGGCAGTGCAAAATGTGGAGGCTGTTCTAAATTTAAAGGCATTGTGTTTGATACACAGTTTACCATCCAATAAGTTTAACTATTACTAGTTTTATTTTTAATTTTAAGCAACCTACCTCTGAAGCACACACACGCTAACATATGTCTATGTATCTATAACTTAATACAATAGGACAATGAAATTCTTCTAACACCATAAGTCATAAAATAAAAATATTTTTCAGAAAAAAATATTTCATTAACAGACCAAGCCCTTTATGAAATCAATGTCATATTCTGTCAAAAATCTTTTAAAGAAACACGGTTTTCAAACAGGATATGTGTTACCATTGAGAGTACATATTCTCTTTAGCATTTGAATTCAGCATATATTGAAGCAGTCAACTATTTTCTAGTTAAGAGGAGTGTTTTATCCCCTAGTAACCAATAATCTCACTTTGAGAAGCAAGAATCCAGTTCATGGACAACTGCTAACAACAGTTTTCAATTAAATTCATACTATTCTAGGCGATTTTTATTTCATTTTTACATTCTAAAAGAAGGTACCTGTTACTGTTTTTAAATCATAGCTACAGGTAAATTTAAAAAGATAGGGGTAAATTGTAAAAACAAACTAAAATGTGATATTTTTAAAAAAGCAAAATAAATGTAATATATTCTTGGTGGGCTCATTGTAGGGTAGATTACAATACTAAGACCTGTATCTTACGTTTCTTCTCCGCAGACAAATGCTTCTGTTTCTATTTTCAGGGTAGCAGTCCTTACTTTCTCTCAAGTGATACTATCAGGAAGAGGTATTATTTTGACAGTTCTTTTATTCCAACAGAATAAAGTTAATACATTTATCCAAATTATTATTTAATTTCCCAGGATTCTAGTTATCAGATTTGTCAAGCCATATAAAATATGAAATTTATAAATATTTCTAATATTTATTTTCACAAATTCCTGAAGAAGCCCTGCAATAATAACATTAGAAACAAGTAGATATATTTCAAATAAAAGTCTCCCTATATAATGGTTGAACCAGATTCCACAATGCAGAGAATGGCAGGGAATTTTCACCTGCTTAGTGTTAGTATCCTAATCTTGCTCAGAGTACTTTTTCTATACCAAGCCACTCAATCATTATATACTCTGTACAAATTACGGATGATATGAAAATTAACCCAACAAAAACTTAAGATTTCAGGGCACAACCCAAACAACTGTAATTGATTTATAGTTTCTAATCACATAGTTCCAAGTTGATGTTATTTGCTTCTTGCTTTAGGCAGGCTCTTTATTGTCTTACTTCAGAGTCTTGAGGAAATGAACTCATTTAGAAATCATAACATTAAATTATGAATAAAAATATTCTCCACAAATATCCAGGAAGCTGGAGCCATCAATTTTCACAAGTCAGGGAAGGATCCACACAGATTTTCACAGTGTGTGTGTGTGTGTGTGTGTGTGTGTGTGTTTTCCCTGAAAAACTGATACATTGGAGAATCCATCTGCCATTGAGTCATCACAGGGTTCTCGCTTTCCACCTTTGCTTTTACATTTGTTCTTCGCCCACTTAACAAAAAGTAAAGCCCACTTCTCAAATATCCTATGTTAAATGCATTGCCCTAATACTGTGCTATCCAAGACATAGTTACTATCCTCATGTGGTTATTTACATTTAAATTAATTAAAAGTAATTAAGGTTAAAAATTCAGCTTATCAGCCTACTGCCCACTTTTCAAGTTACTCAATAGTCATATGTGACTAGTGAGTGTTGTATTAAGCAGTGAAGATTAGAACATTCCTGCTGTCACAGAAAGTTCTTTCGAAAAATACTGTTCAAAGATATAAAGTCCCTCTGAGGGGCAATATGAAGCAACACTGCCAACTATAGGTCAACACCAACTAAGCCTTTGAAGAATAAAATACAGCATCTCATTCAGATACTTAAGTTCTGTTGAGAAATAAAAGGAAATGCAAATGAAAGGAGAAAATCATGTATTCTTTTTGACAATAATTTCTTGGGTACATATTTCAAAAATGGATGATTGTGAGTATAGTACTGCTAAAGTGTGGCTATATCACTGAATACATTTTTAAGTATAATAATTATATTTAAATAAACATAATTACTGAAAATCATACCCATGCCAATTTCATCTTATAAGGAAAATGATAGATTTGAGAATAAATAGGTACAAGGATATATATGTTTTTAAAAATTACTTCAGGAGCTTATAAGGAGAATATTTTGAAGGTAGCTATACAAAACTCCTTTCAGTTCTCACACCAGAAATCTCTTATACCCAATCTCTTTATTCTCGGATACCCCTAATAAGTTTCCAAACAGTACCCTCCTAACTCCTGTTCTTTAATTTAATTATCTTTCGACATTCTTTATATAAAAGAGTTACCAAATTTTAAAACAATTTCTTCCACCCATATCTACTGGCAATAGATACAGTATTGAGGTTCCTCACAGTTATAGTAGTGCAGCAGAGAAGAAGGAAATTTTATTAACTTAAACAAACCTCAGAAAGAGGGGAATGGCTAGGCAAGCATAATATGTGTCTCTGAGGAAACGTTTCATTATCTATGTGCTCATCCTCATCTGCAGGATGGCAACAAATTGAGGAACATGGGTTCAGAAATCCAGTTTCCCCTTTCTAACTACTATTCTTATTCCTCTTAGCCTGCTCCAAGGAAAGTCTTATTTAACATAAATGTACAATTGAAAAGCAACTCTAGGCCGGGCGCGGTGGCTCAAGCCTGTAATCCCAGCACTTTGGGAGGCCGAGACGGGCGGATCACGAGGTCAGGAGATCGAGACCATCCTGGCTAACACGGTGAAACCCCGTCTCTACTAAAAAATACAAAAAAATTAGCCGGGCGAGGTGGCGGGCGTCTGTAGTCCCAGCTACTCGGGAGGCTGAGGCAGGAGAATGGCGTAAACCCGGGAGGTGGAGCTTGCAGTGAGCTGAGATCCGGCCACTGCACTCCAGCCTGGGCCACAGAGCGAGACTCCGTCTCAAAAAAGAAAAAAAAAAAAAAATTAAAAAAAAAAAAGAAAAGCAACTCTATTTACTTAACATAGCTCTCACCAACTTCAGAATAATAAATTAGACAAAAGATAAATACAATTGGAAAGAGTGTTATTTATCACCAGGCTATGGTGTGAATAGATAGAAACTAAGAATAAACCATTTAATTTATTTCAGGCTTTGCCATTTCTCTTCATTTCTTTAAAAACGGGTAAATATGCTCCCAAATCTGCTCATGCCTCTCACTACAGAGGCAGAGACATTCATGACTCAGTGTACCACTGATGTAGTAAAGAACAGCCTCACACAGCCTGTCTCAAACAACTGAGATAAGAGACTGGGTAACAATAATTAGTGACACACCTGGGAGGTCTATTTCAAAACACATGAACTACCGAATGCAGATTACGTATCCAATGATAAAGAGGAACTAAGAATAAAAGCGTAAGCTAATTCCATATGCATTAGGTAGACTGGAAGAAGACAATTCCAAAGAAAAGCCATAAATGGCTTGTATATTGTCATAAAATTTAAAAAGCATGAAGGTTAATAATACATGTAGAATAGCTTAAAAACACAGGCAACACTAGAGATGTAAACCACTGGAAAACGAAACAACAGGAGGTTACTTTGAGCATTTTCCCTAAAATTCAATCAACTTTAAGGACCTACAAATGTAATCACCATAAGAAGATTCACACTGATAATTTTGTTAACGCTAACTAGAATGATTTACTTTCAAAGTTTATGTAACATGTAGAGCCATTATATCAGCAGATGGGATTTTTCTTTTGCAATAATTACTTATGGATATAATTCATTCTGCCTAGTTCAAGATAATACTTCAATATTCAATATTTATGGCATTATGAGAAAGATAATTATGTGGATTTCAAGTGAATTACCCTTGATTATAGTTTTCTTGTTTTTTATATACACTATATTCTAAATAATCCATAGTAAATATTGATAATAATTTAAAAGATTAAAGCTAATTATGACCTAAGCCTTCCATTGATTCAATGTCCTTTCTCGCAAAACCTTGACAAGGATTCTTCAGATCACACCCTATAACATACACACACACCGAGTTGAAAGCTCAGCGAGGGCAGGAGCCTGATGCAGATCTCTACAGTGAATCCTGCTCTAAATTCCTCCAGAAGAAATGATTCTTTCTTACTGTTCTCCTCATGAGGCCATAGAAAGAAGCAGCTAAAAACATGGATGCTCCAGCCAGGTATCCTGAGTCTGATTCCAAGTTCTACCACGGGCCTGCTGTGCAGCTGTGCATGAGTTATTCAAGCTCTCTGGACCTCCCCACCTCCAGTTTCCACTCTGCCAATCTACCTCTTAGGACTGTCAAGAGAGTAAACTGAGTTCACATATACAAATGCTTCAAACAGTACTTGACACATAATCCATGCTATACTGTTAGCTACTACTGTTAATGTGGAGACCACCTTCATTATAGAACCTCTTACAGTATATTATAACATCTTTTACCACCACAAGAATGTCAAATTTAGGAATATATATTCTACTAAAATATATACAAAATATGAAATTTGTATTATATGTATACTCAGGGCCTAGCCAATGGCCAGAACACATTGACAATTAATGCTGTATAAATAGATGTTTGATTGCCTAAATGGCATGCACATAAGTTGACACACAACTTGTCCAGTAATTCGGGCATTAATTGACATTGCTATATATTTTGCTTGTATAATACTGACTTATTCTTCCAGGCAGTTGAGATTTAACTGTAACTGTCTTTAAATATTCTCTAACAATCACTCCTTTATCCATAATATTTCAACAACATTAAATGATGTTTTATAGTTATATATTCATATTAGCTACTCAAGTTTTTAAAAGAAATTAAACATAATTAAAACAGATTTATATCTATATATGTTTGTGTGGATAGGTTAGGTTTGTGGTGGATGGAAAAGAGAGATATTGATTTTTTTAATTAAGAACAATAGATGTGCCTGAAAAATTTATGGTTTAGGTTTAGTGAAGCTCCTACTTTAGCTTTTTCTTTTTTATTTGTTCATGCTATAAAATCATTCATTTTCATGAAAATGAAAGCAAAAAGACAACTTTGATATCCTTGATTTATTTTGGCAGATACATTCACATATCTCTTTTAAATGCAGGAACTCAACTATTCTAGGATCTAGAACCAGAAATACCATTTGATCCAGCAATCTCATTACTGGGTATATACCCAAAGGATTATAAATCATTCTACTATAAAGGCAGATGCACACATATGTTTATTGTGGCCTGTTCACAATAGCAAAGACTTGGAACCAACCCAAATGCCCATCAAGGTTAGACTTGATAAAGAATATGTGGCACATACACATCATGGAATGCTATTCAGCCATAAAAAGAATGAGTTCATGTTTTCTACAGGGACATGGATGAAGCTGGAAACCTTCATTCTCAGTAAACTAACACAGGAACAGAAAACCAAGCACTGTATGTTCTCACTCATAAGTGGGAGTTGAACAATGAGAACATATGGGCACAGGGAAGGGAATATCACACACCAGGGTCTGTCGGGGGGTGGGGGCAAGGGGAGGGATAGCATTATGAGAAATACCTAATGTAGATGATGGTTTGATGCATGCAGCAAACCACCATGGCATATGTATACCTATGTAACAAATCTGCATGTTCTGCACATGTATCCCAGAATGCAAAGTATAATAATAATAATACAAAGAATGAGTTCATGTCCTTTGCAGTGACATGGATGAAGCCGGAAGCCATCATTCTCAGCAAACTTACACAGAAACACAAAACCAAACACCGCATGTTCTCACTCACAAGTGGAAGTCGAACAATGAGAACACATGGAAACAAGGAGGGGAACATTACACACTGGGGCCTGTCTTGGGGTCAGGGGCAAAAGGAGGGAGAGCATTAAGACAAATACGTAAGGCATGTGGGGCTTAAGACCTCGATGACAGGTTGATGGGTGCAGCAAACCACCATGGCACATGTACACCTATGTAACAAACCTGCACATTCTGCACATGTATCCCAGAACTTAAAGTAAGATTTAAAAAAGTCAAATAATTAAAAAAAAATTATTGCAGTGATTGACACTCATACTTAAGAATATTTAGAAAAATATTTAGACAATACATCTTCTAAAATAAAGTCTATAGTAAAATTATCTTTTGCTTACAGCCTGAAATCCTGTGGCCTGATATTAGACTCAAACTAAATCTATACATCCATGTTAGAGAGTAGGTTATATACTCAGTTCATTATTTAAAGGTGTCCAGTGGCAAAAATAGGGGTGTACCAAATTAAACTTTTTATAGGAAAAAGAATCTAAAATAATTGTAACTTATAAAAAAGAAATGCAAAAAGTTTAAACCCCATGCAAATGGAGTGCATTTTTTTTTTTACAAACTCACTTTTGTCTTGCAAAAAGTACATTTTTTCAGAACAAGTTTCCTCCACATTGTTATATGGCCCCTAATAGTAATTAGCACACTTGCCACATTTTGAATGCTAAGTATTATTGCCAGAAAAAGAAGTCAATGAAAGGTAATAACTGATCCCAGTGCTGATTCAGGGAAAGCATAAAATGAGCCTGCAATAGTAAGCTGTGTATGAACGTAGCATAGAACTCAGGGAATGATGGGAATATGGCAAAATAATAAATATTAATAATAATAATAATAAGAGCCAGATTAAAAGAACTCTCATAGGCTTAATTTAGGAAATCTGACAATCAAAATAAATAATGATGACAATGAACTATAATATATTGAACTAGAAGAAGAATTCACATGTTAACACAAATATCAAATAAATAAATAAATAAATAAATAAGAAGAAGAATAGTGAAAGTTCATCCTTACAGCAGACTACCACTACTAAATGTAGAAGATATTAGAAAAATGACCTGTTAAATCCACCATAGTTATAATTAATCGATACAGGCAATGGATGCTAAAATTAGTAGATTAATTTTTTGTTTGTTTGCTTTTTTTTTTTTTTTTTTTTTTTTTTTTTGGAGTCAAGGGTCTTGCTCTGTCAGCCAGGCTAAAGTGCTATGGAGAGATTGTGGCTCACTCCAACCTCACCTCCCAAGTTCAAGCAATCCTCCTGCCTCAGCCTCCTGAGTGGCTGGGATTACAGGTGCAAGCCACCACACCCGGCTAATTTTTGTATTTTTAGTAGAGACGGGGTTTTACCATGTTGGTCAGGCTGGTCTTAAACTCCCGACCTCAAGTGATCTGCCCTCCTCAGTCTCCCAAAAGGCTGGAATTATAGGCATGAGCCACTATGCCCAGCCAGTGGATAAAATTTTGATGGAAAATAGGATATATACACAGCCTTAAAGGATCTACATTGTATTCCAGTCAGTTCTGCCATAACAGAATAAGTGTTCCTAAAAATCACCATACCCTGCAAAAATGCACAATAAAAAACATAGGGATGATGGGGAAATGGCATTCGAGACAGAACACTCAAAGCCAGCATCAGTGACACATTAAAATAGATGTGAACCTAATAAAAATGGTAGCATATTAAATAATGAAGAAATACATAAACTACAATAAATATGGCACTTTACCTTGAAAAAGACTTGAAATTTGCTTATACTCATGAGCGTTGGAAGAATTGTAGCTTGTAAATCATTGTGAAGTGGTGAAAGGAAAGTTCTCTGACATTGGATACAAAGTTGTAATATCAAATATGGCTGGCTTTAAGGTGTATGCATGTATGCATTTTGTATCTTCCTACATGCCATGGCTCAATTGGGTGCAATTTTCTGTGTTCATTCAGTGTTTCCCCATGACAAAAATTACAAATAAACAAACACAATTGTAGCTTTGCTGGAATAATTTCCTGATGTATCAATGGTATTGCAACAAATTTGCACTTTCAAATGTAATAGCAGAACTAATTATATTTATTGTAAAGTGGACAGTGGTAACTTTCCCATGGAGAATTCCAACAGACCTGCCTTAACCAAGTGATCAGAGTTAACCTTATTTAATGGTGGGAATAATTGTATTACATGCCATGTAATCCATTTAATACTTTATTTTAAAATGACTCTCCCACTTGTTGGGGAGCCTAATTTCATTTAGCAGTTTGTAAAACAAGCATTAATTTAAATTAGTTGACTTTTAAGATGGTATTTGTTGCAGAAGCATATAAGCTTTTAGATTACTTTAGTGCCACACCCATCTTTATGTGTTTGCATTCACATGATGAATTTATGTATGTCAAGTTAGTGGGGACCCTGTGAGCTGAACAGCAAATCACTCTAATTAAGGTCAATGACAAGAACATACTGAGGAAATTGGTAGGCCTCTGTAAAATTGGCAGAAAGGGACAACCTCATAAACTGGTTGGTTGTCGTTGTGTAGTAGTTAAGCAGTATGACAAAGAATCTCAGACCAAGAATGCCCCTGAAAATATTTCAAATGCAAAAAATGAACAAATGACACATTGGTTAGTGTTCCTAAAATAAATAAATAAATAAATAAACAAACAAACAAACAAATAAGAAAGACCCTCTCCAAATGACCAGATGAACAGTGTCTGTGCACCTTTTGTAAGACCTCTGTTGAATGTGGTTGTGATGTAAAAATCCTATATATATATATATCCTATATATATAAATCCTATATATATTAGATATTTCTTTAAAAAGATTACACCAGGAAATCTCACCTAAATAACAGGTTTTATTCTTTTAATCAACGAGAATTACACAATAAATAATAGTTTTCTTTTTTACTTTGCGTGTAGGGACTCTTGAAACAAAATTTAATGCTTCAAGACTAAAATTATCTTAGGCTGTGGTTTTCATGTATTTACCTGGTCCCTCAGTTTTATCACTCCTCATATAAATTTTCAGAAAGCCATCTGCTATTTTTTTAGTTTGTCCCCACCAAAACTCATGCTGATACACGATTCCCAATGTGGCAGTGTTGGGAGGTAGGGTCTAGAGGAAAGCATTTGGGTCATAGTGGTAGTTCCTTCATGAATAGATCAATACCATCTAATGCCTTCCAGATGGGGTGAGTTATCCTGCAAATGGATTAGTTCCTAGGTTATTAAAAAGCGTCCGGCATCGTGGGTTTTTCTCTCTTGCTTCCTCTCTCTTACATGATCTCTTTGCACACACAGGCTCCATTTCTGCTTTCCTCCATGAGTGGAAGCAGCCTGAGGCCCTCACCAGATGTCACCGCTCAATTGTAAACCTTCTGGCCACCAGAATTGTGAGCTAAATAAACATATTTTCTTCATAAATCACCTAGTCTCAGGAATTCCGTGATAGCAACACAAATTGAATTAAGACAGCATCCAGCCATCATACATCACTTATGTATTTAGCAATTAATTAGGTGTTGACAAGAAAAAATATTCTTATATTGTATCTTTATTTGTAGATGAGAAAGTTCTTTGGGGATGAAATTTACAATCATAGAGTGGGAATATACACTCAGCTGTCTCGCTGAGTCTTGCTTTGTTGATTTATTTCCATTCTATTGAAATTAGTCTAATTTTTGGTGGTTTTTTTTCAGTAATGTATTAAAGAGTATGGTACACACAAACATCATATCACACACTTATAAATAATAATAAATAATGATAATATGAATTAATAATAAATAGTCCCATGTATAACAAAATGATACAAACTAACACCTCCATCTGCATTAATATGCACCAAATTATATAGATATCAGGGAATTAAGAGCTTTTTAAAATAGTCCACAGGCTAGTGAGAATATAACGTTAAATTTAAAACTTTTCATTATTATCTCTATTTTTGAAGTCATATTTGATACATACTTTCATCTGAACATTAGTGACCTATTTTATAGTAAAAACACTATGTTATAAGCATTTCAGAGTATACAACTAGTTTCATCTTTTTTTATTAGGAAGCTTTTCTTAATTAAAATTGCTCAGTTAACAGTTAAGTTTGTAGCCTAATTTTTTTCTAAGGGAATATTTTATTAATAAATATAAAATATCTGTTATCTTTTTTCAGTATTCATAGTGAAATGTATTTTTATTTGAAACCAATTTCATACAAACTTTTAAATTTTTTAGAAGAGTTCTAAAAAATATTTTATTAAGGGAAACCCTTACTATTATTGTCAGGTTGTTTAAGGATCATATTAGCATTGTAGTGTAATATGATTCAAAGATGGCAATACTCTTTCCATATCTTTTAAACTTTAATATCAGTGTTCTAAAAACATGTTAAAATTATACTATGGGACCATCTTCCAAAGTTAAAATTCTTAAAATACAGCATATTAGATAAATTCTCCCATTTCAAATTAAAATGCAATGATTTTGTCTGGAAGAAAACATGACTTCACTCATTATTAACTTTCATGATAAAATATTTTCTTTAATTTAAATATAATAGTGTGACCAAAGTTTACTTTAAAATGATGATTTGGTGCTTGACCTTTCTATTTCAGACAACATACTCAGAGGCAAAAGCAATGGTTTTGATATGAGCTTCCTGGGTAGGTATTTTTATAGCCCATTAACATAAATATGTGATTAAAATTATTCAGAAGCATTCAGATATGAATTTCACAATGGAAACATAAAACCTTAACACAACAGAACCAAATTTTTATTTAATTAGTCCTTGCTAGGTTGGCAGACACAAGTCATGCCCTTCAAGGTTCCCAAAGGCAAATGCTACCATCTACAAAGAAGAAGAAGGAAAAAAAAGCAGATTACTTTTAATTTGCTATTAATCACCTGCATTTCCGCTTCAATTTGAGAGGCATCATTTCATTTAATTAGTCCTCTCATTATAAATATTTTCCACAGTGATTCAGTTGACACAAGTTTTCTGACACTAACTGTGCAGATGGCACAAAACTGGTGTCTGGTCTCAAAGGAACTATTTGACCATTGCAATAAAAGAGCAATAAACAAAATAACAACATTGCAGCCCACTTCAGTTTATGTAGGCAGTCAGCCTTTTATCACTGTAAAACCTTCAAATGGATGTATGAGCTTTGCTGCTATAAACAAAGAGTTGTTTACAGCTGGGGGATGGCGGGTACCAACAGTGGACTGGAGCTTCAGCAGCCTGAATGTCAGGAACTGACTAATGTGAAGAAACATACTGTGGCTTGTTTTATGGAGAATATGTTTTATAAACCCCAAGGGACCATTTATCACAAATTCATCCACTCTGTAGCAGATTGCTGCTTTAATGTTGAATACTGCATTTCGGTCAGGTTTTCAAGTAAAAAATTGAGGGGAAAAGTCCAAACGTTATTTTGTTTCTGTTTGCTTCATATTGATGATTCTCAAATTTCAGCATAGAAAATCCATTTTAACAACTGATTCTGTCCCTTAAACAAACTAAATATTTTATGACCTGGGGCTGATTCATTAGAAAATTTACATCTACTTACTGTCGTGAGCTGTTTCAACAATGCCATTTATTTGTAATTTGGTGAGCTTACTGTATGCCAACATCTTTAAAAAAAGCGTCTAACAAAAATGTGCTTTGCTAATGGGCACTGGAAAATGTATACTGTTTCCCATAAAATAAATAATCAAGTCACCACAGCAAGAGTTTTTATAGCCTTAAAAAAAGAAAAAAAAAAAGCCAATAACTAAAGCCACAGGGATATTTCACAGGGATGTCATGGTTGATAACCATTAAGTAAATATAATATATTTGACTTTACTCATTACATATAAAACGTCATTACACAAGAACACAGCAGCTCATCTCAGTCTCATTAAACTGTGCACAGTAAGTTGAAAACTGATATCTAGCATTGTGTCAGCAACTCTCCCTGTTGTAGGTGAATCCAAGCACATGGTATAATATGTCCCAAGATATCCTTTTACCTTTTTATGGCCTCTATTGTCACAAAGTGAGAAAGCAGACATAGGGTTCACACAGGTATGCTTGTCTTAATAATCAACACAACAGTTGGTTTTGGGCTTCAAAAATCACATGAAAGTATTTGGAGAAATAATAACAGTGAAGAGGGTATAAAAGAGTTTTTTTTTTTTTGCCAGTGGTTAGCAAACCTCTTATAGTGGAATCACTTGTGAGTGAGCGGGTGTGGTGCTAGACTACTGTTCAGATTCCTGGACCAAATCCTAATCCATACAATCAAAATTCTTCAGAAGTAGGACTAAGGAATATGTCTGCTTAAGAAACTCCAAATATTACTGTGATATACATAGACAGGTGAATTATTAAAGCAATGATACAGCAAAAAGTATAAATATAAGTGTAACATCATCTGTGCACAGACAGTGAACATTTAAAACTTTGGGGAATTCAGAGAAATTCTCTTGTAAGTCACAGAATTGTATTGGTTTCTTCAAATTTCTGCCTTACCCCTTTTCTCCTTGTCCTTTCAGGATTTCTTCTTCTGTTCTGCTGCTGTTGACTCAAGCATAGAATACAATTTGTTTTAGGTTAAAATCTAGACTAATCCACACATTTATTATTTTCATGTTTATGAGAAACTTCATAATAATAATTTTAAATCAACTTCCCTATCCTACTAGGAATTGGATCTGTTTGCCTAACTACCATCCATTACAAGTGGAGTTAGAATGGCTCAATCAATGTGCTTTCTGGTTACGTTTTGTTGAAGTTGTGCAGTTCTGAGTGTAAAAAACGCACACTCCAAGCTGATAAGCACTGCCTATTCTTGCTTAAGACAGAATGCATTGCTTACATAAATATTGGCCCAGGGTACACTGCAGAGAATAAAAAACATAAGTGAAAAGTCAGCTGTCTCATTAATGTGAGGTTAATACCTCAGAACTCCTCTTCTTCTACCTGAGGTTTGAAGGTAACCATTGGATCATGCCCTATATTTGATACCAATTTTCTTTTAAATCTAATTAGTAACTGGCAATGCTTTATTTCCAGCTATTAGAGTTTCACCTAAGCCAGCAACTAATAGTAAAGCAGTACGGTTATTAAGTAATTCAAATGAAACCTTCAAAGCTCCTTTTCCTTCTGGGGAATCTCAAACTACCTCATAATTGGGTTGGATATTTCTTTTCCAGCTCTGAAATAGCATTCTGTGGGATGAACAGCATTTGCTCCTTTTGAGAGATAAATAGTTCTAAAAACTATAGGACTATTGTCACCAAACAAAGATGCATGGCCAAATCTATCCAAGCATAATCACTAAATTAGGTCATGTGGTTTAACAACGTATTTCTTATGTGAGAGAAATGATTTTAAAAATCTAAGTGGCTTAAGAGAGTTTATTCTAGGGCTGACATGATATCTCTTACAACTCAGCCTTCTTCACACACTGATTTGTTAATGTCAGCTCTAATTCCAAATTCTGTTAATGAGCTCAGCAGCACATTCTGTTTGTTTCCTATTTTTGTTCTTGAACTTGTTTTTGCTGCTGTTAATTTGTGTTGTACTTATTTTTATAATGTGAGATCGAGTATGTAAATCATAATTGGCTGAAAAATAGCTATATAAAAATGAGCATTAATATAAACTAAAAATTGTTAAAATTTAAATTGCAGTGATTTTTAGTATTTACTTCGTCTCTTTCTTCACACTGTTTTTTCTTGAGCTATCAACTCATTGTCTATTCCTTCTTTTATCCATAAAAATTTTGTGCTTTTCTTTGCATGTTTTCCTCCAAATATTTAGCTAATGTATCTGCTTTCTCCTTCAGTGAACACTCCTTCAGTGAGTTTCTGATTATATCCATATTTATATTGCTCATCATAATGTCCTAAAATTCTCTCTTATAATCTCGTAAAAGTTTCCTAATAACTAAATCTTATATGACTTAAACTGAAACAAGCATTTCAGGCTTTTCCTTATTCCTCTATGCAGGTATCCTAAAGATAGTTGTCAGATCAGCACCCTTATAGTGTAACCAGGAAACATGTTAGGAATACAGATTCTCAGGCCCCAACCCAGTTGAATTGAATTCAAAATTCTGAGGATGATACCTCACAATCTGTGTTTTAACAAGCCTTCCAACTAAAATTTGGAACCTCTGGTATGGAATATAAAATCCAGCTCCTTGATGTCAGACAGACCTGAATCTGAGTTTAGGCTGTTCAACTTGCATAATCAAATTGCTTATCTCTGATTGGCCCAGCTTGAATCACAGTGCCTATCCCTATCCAATGACTGTGTTCAAATCAATGGGAGGATTTGTTTGGCTTTACTATCCTTGGCCATGAAACTACACTGTGGATAGAGAGGTGAGAAAGCCCCATCTTGTTCACAAGAAAAGGAGAAGAGTGGTTCTGTAAAGAAAGAGATGATGGAGAAAAACATTTTGTGTTCTCAAATGACTTCATTCATATTTCCCCAAGGATCTGTAACCATTTACTTTCTTCCAGGCTTGAATAAAAATCAATTACTTTCAGGAGCTTTCTTTGGTTAATCCCTCTTTCTCTATCTATACACAATTTTGTCACACTTGAAAATACAATCTTTATACAATTTCTTTATGATGATTCCCACGCCAGTTCTCCTACATGATTGGTTTTCTGACTTGCTATAAATTATATAAGACAGGAACACTGATTCTCCCCTCTCATCTCCCTTGCATTTTGTTAAGTTCTCCCATATATCAGATGTACTTAATAAATTCTTTCAAGTTGTTAATCCTGTTTATCTTTTAGATTCCAACCTAAATCATATAAGGGACTTGAGACATGATCTTATTTTTTCTTAAAATGTGTAACAAATTTATTTAAAATTATGTTTTGAGTATACAGATCCTATAATTGAAAATCCTGATAAATATCTTGAATCTTGATATATAGTATCACAGAATTTTTTAAACGAGCTTCTTCTACCTTATTTTCTCAGAAGTTTAAGGTGTTTATAAATACTAACTTCTAACACTCCAGTTATACAGTCATTTCCTGGGTCACCAGTTTGTGCCTGGAGGACCTTATCCAGGGAGTCAAGTTTTGGTATTGGCACTTCCCTAAATCCAAAGCATCACTCTTTCCACATTAATGCAAATGCTCCTGAGAACTGAAAATATCCCTTTCTCTCCATCCTGATCTTGCACTTACTTATACAGGTCAAATTAGGGACAATTCTTTCAAGAGAAAACAGCATTTGAATTTATCATTATTGTTTATCATTTTTTTTTTTTTGAGGTGTAGTCTCGCTCTGTTGCCCAGGTTGGAGTGCAGTGGTGTAATCTCAGCTCACTGCAACCACTGCCTTCCAGGATCAAGCAGTTTCCCACATCAGCCTCCCAAGTAGTTGGGATTACAGGCGGCCATCATCATGCCGGGCTAATTTTTGTAGTTTTAGTAAAGATGGTTTTTTGCCATGTTGACCAGGCTGGTCTCAAACTCCTGACCTCAGGTGATCTGCCCACCTTGGCCTCCCAAAGTGCTGGGATTACAGGCATGAGCCATTGCACCTGGCCTGTTTATCATTTTAATAAAAAGTCTAACTCCATGTTTTATGTTTGACTGCTGACAGCTTTCAAATTCCACCACTCCTTTCACCGTTCTGCCCCACACAGGGCCAAGTTGATAAGAAAGTCTATGTGCTCCTTTTTGGTGCCAACTTGAAGTTTAAACGACATAAAAGCCCTACTCTGTCAGCACAAAAGTCCCTCATCTCAGTTCCACCCACCAACCACTATTAAAACCTATAGCTGTGGAACCTCTTTGCTCTCTGTCAAGACATTTTCAGACCCACTTTGGAGGCGGACCTTTTCCCAGAGAGCCTCACAATATGAGTCATAAGAATTTCATCACTTCTTGTTGCATGTGCGGCATCATCAATCTTGACATCTCAAATTTTAGGTGAGGGGCTCATCTTGCCTCTGTGGTGTATCAATAGCAATCATTATTACCATTGTTTGCCAATTAATCAGCAATGTTTTAAATACTTCTCTGGAATTCTTCATGTTCAGATAAATTAAATCAACATAGTGAGGCAAACTATGTTTGTTGATTTGTGTATTTATTTATTTGGAGATGGAGTCTTGCTCTGTTGCCCAGGTTGGAGTGCAGTGGCATGGTCTTGGCTCACTCAACCTCCTCATCCCAGGTTCAAGCAATTCTCCTCCCTCAGACTCCAGAGTAGTTGGGACTACCAGCACGTATCACCATGCCCAGCTAACTTGTGGTATTTTTGAGAGACAGGGTTTCACCATGTTGGCCAGACTGGTCTCAAACTCCTGACCTAAAGGGATCTACCTGCCTCGGCCTCCCACAGTGCTGGGATTACAGGCATAAGCCACCAGACCTAGGCATATTGTTCTTTAAATTAGTGTTCTGTGTAAAAGTCAGAAATTCTGGGTTATCAGTCCTAAAGTCCATTATCCTGAATTAGTCTGAATGTGCCTACCATCTTTCTGAATCTTGTGTGAGGAAGATTTAAAGAAACCAAACCACTAAATTATCTTTTATTATTCCTTTACCCATGTACAATTTGCTATGTAGTAGTTTCAGAGTTTTTAACCAATATTTCTGAAAATATCTTATTTCACTTTCTTCTTTTCATCCATTCCTACATGTTTAGTTTACACTTGTAGCTTATATTAATATTACAATTTAGGCTAAAAGTTGTAATGTCTTCCAAATCCACTGGTTGGGTGGTTGCATTTTTCCCTGCTCAAAAAGAATGTGGTAATTTTTGTTTGTTTATTTGTTTAAGTATACAACTCTCAGGGCTAAGGTTGAAATTTGGCTTTGTTTTCAAGTAATATGAAGTGGTGTGTAGACTCAAACTAGAACTTAATGGATGTTTTTCACATCATAAAACTACTATGCAGTTTGGCACAATTTAGAATGACTGGCAGACTCCCCTTAGCAGAGGCCAAAGAATGAAATACCAGGGATGTTGCAGGTCAGTGCACTGGCAGAGGTGTATGGGAAAGCTTGCCTGGCTTTAGCTCCTGCAATTACTCGCTCATGTTCATGCGCAATAAAATTGAACCAAGTAAAAAAAGAAACCATTAAACATTAATGTGCAGTACACATTGACTCAAGGATGAAAAAGAGACTATTTTCCATATGCTTCCTTTACTTGTCTGCTTTGTGGCATAAGACAGGACTTAATTATACTATTTTATTCCCATAGATAGTACTGTGTAAGAGTTGGAAAATGTATTGATTATTTAAATGCTGATATAAGGAAAGAAGGATTGTAACATCAATCTAAGCTGCCTTGATTAAAGACATCATGAGAGAACAGGACAACCAAAAGGAAAGAAGTCAGTTCCTGCCATTTCCATAGAAAAACGTATCCAACTGACGAACTTATTTTTTAAGTGTTATAAATTTCCAGTACAATATAGTCACCAGGACATTTATGTACTTTATTTCATTTAATCACAAAAGGATTATATGTTCCAAATTCTTAAAGCAAATGCATTTTCAGTAATTGTCTATTGATTATTAAAGAGTTAAAATCATAAGTTTATGCATTGAGTGTATTTTCTGATTATCTCTTTATATATATTTATATAATACACAAATAAAAATAATTGTGTCAATAAAGAAAAAGTTAATTACCATCATTATATATTAAATAAATATATTTTTGTTATTCTTTATATTTATTTTTTATCTTGACAACTACAATTTTAAATAAACATATCACCACAGGTTTTTAAAAAGGTAATAACATGTTTAATACTTTAATCAGACAATTTTATGGAAATATAACTTCTATAAAAGGTAATATAAAGATAGATACATTTATAATATGTAGCCTATTGCAAACAACTGAAGACCCCTCCAAAATGGGTTATATATATTTAATAACAAATGAGACTTTTACCAATAAAATTGTAAGACAGTTGACAACTTTCATTGATAATTTGATTATATATTTTCCCCTGACAGATAAAACTGAAGTTCCATTAATTGGCATAATTATTATGTTGTTAAGGTATTTGTATCCTAACAGGTTGTAACTCCATTTATAAACATAGTAATTAATAAATTAATTCATGTGGTCAATTATTTCTCAAGGTGAGAAAGTCTTAAAATATAGACTTTTGTAATTTCTTCTTATCTTGAAAGATTAATAAAAGAACTCAGATATAAATTTAATCAAAATCTACTTGCAGTTATAATGACAAATTTTACTTAATAAACACAGCTGCTTTGTACTAAGAATAGCGTCCTCCCGTCAATCTCTGGTAATTCTGCATCAGCTCATACTGTATTATAAAACAACATGAATTTTTTATAAGTTCACTGAAAGGATTTAAAAGATGGTATTCTACTTACTAACCAGTTGTTGCTTGGCTTTAATTGCTATGTAAGGATTTAAAGAAAAATACACAACATAAATCTAAATTTTTTTTTAAGTCAGGTACTCTATATTAGAACTTGGTCATTCTCAACCAAGACCTCTAATACCTTATATAGTTATAAAAACATTTTGTTGACTTTTTAAAAACTTGCTCATATCTGATAAACTTACTTAAACACCTAGTAATGTTGTCTTATTACTAGAATTAATTAATTGTGATTATTTCACCTTATAAACATTTCTCATTTATTTTTCTCTGTCATAATAGTTGTTGATCACTTACCTTTATATTGGTAACCCATATATTCATAGTGAAATATTGTAGCTGGTAAATATTTAGATCCCTCCCTCCCTCCCTCCCTCCCTCTCTCCCTTCTTTCCTTCTTTCCTTTCTTTCTTTTTGAGACAGATTTTCAATCTTGTTGCCCAGGATGGAGTGCAATGGTGTGATCTTGGCTCACCACAACCTCCGCCTCCCAGATTCAAGTGATTCTCCTGCCTCAGCCTCCCGAGTAGCTGGGATTACAGGTGTGCACTACCACACCAGGCTAATTTTGTATTTTTATTTTATTTGTTCATTTATTTTGTATTTAATTTTAGTAGAGATGGGGTTTCTCCATGTTGGTTGTGCTGGTCTCGAACTCCCACCCCCAGGTGAACCACCTTCCTTGGCCTCTCAAAGTGCTGGGATTACAGGTGTAAGTCACCGCACCAGGCTAATTTTGTATTTTTAGTAGAGATGGGGTTTCTCCATGTTGGTCACACTGGTCTCGAACTCCCGACCTCAGGTGATCCACCCTCCTTGGCCTCCCAAAGTGCTGGGATTACAGGTGTAAGCCACTGCACCCAGCCGCTAGATTTTCATTTTTAACCAACATAATAAAGGGGAAGGCATACAGCTAAAAGTTTGTCTAACTTTATATTTAAGCTAAAAATTTGTCCAAAGCAATTTATGTAACACTATATAATTTACTTTTTTAATTTGATTTCGGAGACAGCTTTATAACAATCTAATTAAAATACCAAAATTCTGATTGCTAAGAGTTCTTTGCAGAGCTGAAAAAGTTACTCATAGAATTTGTGTGTGAGTAAAATATAAAATCCTGGTTTCCTTTACTCTACCAGTTTGAAGAGTTTATATACACACGCGCACACACACACACACACACACATACACTTGCACATATACATATATGTAAATCTATGTTTATCACCACAGATGTGTTCCTGACCTATCAGCATTATTGGAAAATAACATTAAGTTGTCTTAAGGCATCATGCTTAAGCACGAGATGGGCTAGTTCCTTTGAAGTAGGACATTTGAACTATAGCAAACTCTAAGGTTTTGCAATATAACTTGCCAAGAGATAGAGATGGTTGGCTCTGGTGCCAAGAGCTATTAATACATCGCAGTCAAGAACCTTCCACTGTTGGCATAAATAATAGTAGTATATAACAACAATGCAACATCTTAACAGAAACATAAAATACAGATAAGTTTGAACCATATCTCAGAGGTATATCCAAGTGCTAAGATGTTGGGGAATCTGCTTGTGATAGAAAAGATTCAATGTGGAGCTTGATTGAAGGTAGAGGAGGGCAGCAATAATGCAGGAAAGTTCCATTCAATGAACGCATGTCTCAAGATCTGACCACTATTTCAACCACATTTTTCAAACCATTCCTCTAAGGTACTATATCATCATAGTCTTGATAACTTTGAAAAACAAATAGAACTATAGTTTATAAGGAAAAATAATTGTCGTTCCCTACTTTATAAGTAGGTTCTTTCCACATATTTATATACTTTCATATATAAGGTTTCTGAGATAAACATATCTTTATATATCATAAATATATCTTTAAAATTATGTATGGTGTCCCTAGAAATAAAGTGCTAAGGATAAATCTGTCACAGGGACAGAGTTTCATAAGATAGTCTAAAATATGTTATTTTGAAAAAGGTTTATATAAATGAGAAGACAAAAATGTACCATTTTAACAGAAGCAAAAGTGATACAACAGCTTATCGACATACTACTATAATAGAATGTCTTTTCATTGTTGCTTCTTCTTTAACAGTGTACTTAAAAACACATTTTAAATGATAATGTGACTTAAATATCTCTCAATAATGGGATAAAGCAATTTTTCTTTAGTGATTTATCCTAGATCTGAAGAAAAGAGAATTATCACCCATCATTTGCTAACCAGCAACCAGTATTTAAGGGTCTAGGACTACAAGCACTCTACACTTTGGAATGCTCATCAGGTCAGACAATTATTTTAAAGATTTTTTAATATCAAATGTGTAATCTGACAACATTCTCTTTTTGAAAAGTATGTTTTCTTCCCACAGAGCAAATGCAGCTTGAAAACAGGAATAGCCAAAGTCTCAAGTATATTTCACTTTAACGCTTATCAGCAAAATGGCTAATGGTCCTACATTTCAATGACAAAATACTTTTGTACATTACTACAGAAAAATAGGAAAACGTTCCTCAAATATATAATAAAATTTCAGAACTCAAATTCTGTCCCATACTTACTTAGAAAAACAAACACATAAATAAAACGTATTTTTTTTTCTTTTCTGGTTCAGGAAATGACTGCATCTCTCTTTTCTTCAACTTTTATAAGCTTAAGTTTTAGATAAGTAAAAGGGAGAAGTGTCAATAAACTCAACTGCATTAGAGACATATTTTGCTGTTCCACTTTACATATGGAGAGACTTCTAACACAACCAGGCAGAGCAAACTCCCCAAATGGTATGGTTTCTATAGAGCCCCTCTTTCATACAAGGCCTACATATGGCACCTGTCAGAAGCTGCATATCAGAGATATGTCTTTAGGACTTCACTCAAAAGGTACTGATGGAACATGCAAAGTGGGGAGAGAGAATTCTTTCCCTTCCCTGCATGCCTGGAAGTATTCATAGCTTACCATGAAGATGAAAATTGTGTGGATGTATTGTTAGATACATAGTTTTCAAGCATGAGGGGTCATTTCTTTTAGATATTTTAGCATGTTTTTGAAAAGGGCTATTTACACTATACACACAGGCCTTAATACTATCTGGTTTATGGATAATTAGTTCAGCTGGTTGTAGCACAGAGATTATAAATGTAAAGTTTATTTGAATTCCTAGTGTATTTATTCATTGATTGTGTATTTATTTTGATCCAGGTAATATTGTTCTTCCATTCAAAGCATACCACGTTTAACTGAGCAACTACTCAAAAATAAGTTATGCATATAGACCAAGAGAAACTTGCACAAATTAGTGTAAAGAAATAACTGAAAGTAGAAGTATGAATAAAGGAAAAATAGTTCTGTTGAGGAACCGTCTCTTTCAAAAGTTTTCTCTGGAAGAACCCCAAGCTGAGCAAAGTTCTTTCCTATGGTTAGACAATAGAATTCTTGACATTTATTTCTTTATTTCCTCCCTTATATTTATTTTTATATGTGAGTTTTCCTAAATTTGTACTATTATTCCATGGAACACAAGACATAGCAGAAGCTCTTTGAATGTGGATTCCCTGAACAAATTAGGCTGGAATATTGTAATACAGTCTCATCTTCAGCAATGAATGCATCTTAGGATATTAGACTACATAAGAAGTAGTGCAAACAAAATAACATTTTTTTAAACCCTGAATATTTTCAGCAACTCTTATTTAGCAAAGGGACACTACTATCATTAGCTTTATCCCACCAGTAACTATAAATATCCCTTGGCACCAACATTACCCTATTAGTGAGGGATAGTATTGGCCTGTGAGTAAATGAAAACACAAACAGACCCATAAACAAATTATATGTGCATGTACTTATTTTTTTTTCTATGTAACAAAAATTCTGGAAAGTAGCTGTTCTTAGTTTGAGGTCAGTGGCTCATGTGTATATTAAAGCCTTGATATGTGATATTATCTTAACATTTTCCTCATGTTTCCATGATAGAACCAGTAGTTCTAGTTATCAAACCCATTTTCTATGCAAAAGAGAGAAGAGAATGACAAAGAAGAAAAGAAATTTTCTGAAAAGCCTCAGCAAACTTTAGTTTATTATTCATTGGTTGCAGCAAAGTCACAGAGAAATCTTTACCACAAAGAAGTAGGGGAATATATTTTTTTAATTTTACTTGTTTTCATCTAGGAAAACATCAGGGTTTATTAGTTAAAAGTGAGGAAAGAACACATATTGTACAAACAATTGATACTAATTGACACAATATCCTGGGTCAAAATATGGAAAGTCTTTCTAGGATAGGATCTATTTATATCGAATGTTGCATCCTTATCAATGAAGCATAATAGATAGTCAATTAGTAATATTAATGTGAGCCCTATAGAAAGGGTTCTAGCAACATATAAAAGTATGGTTTTCAAGAGGTACATATGAATAACAATGTTTGCATTGTACAAAAACTTCAATGGCCAGATAGATAGATACATAGCAAAATAGGGAAAAGAAGAAAATACCCCATTACAACCCTAACTAGTATATTAAGGATATTAGTCATAGTTCTTGAAGCAAAATTTGACCAAGTTTGACCAGCACTCTTCACATAAGAGTTTTTAAATCATGTGAGAGACCACTAAAGCTGTCAATGGAGACAGTTCATCTGCTGTAGGGTTCATTAAGCCTCACCAAGGCTCCAATATAATAGTCCTACAGGTCATACGATGCTTTTGTTCTAAACGTAGGCTAACAAATAAACTTTCTTATTTCAAGTCAACCTATAATATACCTCAATATCACTAGAAGACTTGGGGTAGGGTGGGGGTGACAGACACCATCTGCTGGTAGAAAAATTTCTCATTTACAACTTCACAAATTGTTGTCATTTTACAATTTCACAAATTGTTCTCAGGTTTTATCGATTTATAGCATGTAGTTTGATTAATGGTTCTTACCAAGGTTGTTTTATTTTTAAGTCACTGCCAAATTTGGTGCTAAGTTTGTTTCCAGAACTGCAAAACTTTAGCACCAGACCTTGACCTCCAGTAGATACACGAAGATGTTACTATGCTCTAGAGTCTGTGAAAAACAGTCTTTTGATACCTTCTCAGATGTTAAAGCACTGTCTAATAAACATTTCTTTAGAGCAACTTTGACCTGAGATTAAAAAAAAAAATCTCATTTCCCTCTTACCTGACACCTACCTTACAAATAAGAAATACATATATGAATAATATATTTATAGCATATGCTTCATTCTAGTATATTTTTCTAATAAGTAGCATTGTATACCATCAAGACGTTTATCACATAACTGTAGATCTAACAAACACTTGTACATATAGCAATACTTGGTGAATTTAAAAATATAGAAGAGGTAGAAGATACTAAGCAATGGAGGAAGTAACAATGACAGATTGCTGTATTTTTAATCAAGAGATGAATACGGGTATTTTATCTTTCATCTCTTGGTGCTATATAAGGAATAATATGCTATTTGGTTGGGATCGTTTTTTAATAGAGATGTAGTCACATGGTAATTTCAGTAATGGATTTCTCTAAGTTTGTAATCTATCATGAGCTAAAGACATGTTTACAATCATGGTAATTCAGATTAATCTGATGGGCTATTGAGAGAGAGAAAAGACGGAGCTCTAGCAGTTGCTGTGGGTGGCAAAACATTTTATGAGCCTCTTAGAGCTCTGAGACAATGAACCTCCGCTTTTAAAAAAGCTTAAAATAAAGAGGTAAACAACATTTAAATTAGAACACTTAACCATATTTAAAGTTGGGCAAAAGTCCGGGAAATGACAGAAACTCATATATTAATTGACTCAAAATTAGAACATATGTAGAATGAGCTCTCCTTTCAAGTGAAAGGAATCTTTTACTCTCTACACATAAGTTGTTGCTTTTTCTCCTCCTAAGAATAAGGAGAACTTGGCTATCAATCATATACAGAAGGAGATCCTCTCTGTCACACAGCTATTAAATGAAGAAATGTACATTTTCTACTTCATATATCAGGCCTACTGATGTATTTTCATCTACGGCATCAATCACTATAGGAGCTTAAGTACTTGAAAATGGGAACCCATGGGGCTCAGCCACCACCAATGAGGGCTCAGCTGTTGTGTGAAAGCCTTGAAAAGTGAAACATCTGAAAGACCTAAAAATACAGCTTAGAGTCTCAGCATAAGCACTGACCCTGTGGTGTCCCTGGCTCCTGGCATCACACAGAGGATTTGAATAACTTGTGCAAACTCTAAAGACAAAGAAAAAAGTGGTAGCACTGAGATTCTCACTAGTGATTTCCAGAATGTGAACAAAACCAGGCCTCCTTTGCCACTAGATTAACTTTGAGCAACATCTGTAGAATGCTGGGAGATGTGTGCACTCCAGGAGAACTGCCAATGTCACAGACAAAAGGTTTCAGCATAATTATAAAGTCTCCATGGGGGAAAGAAGCACAGTGTCTCATTGGAGAAATGGAAATGATCTTTAGGACACTGTTAATGTGCATAAAATTCTGGATAGCAACCAACTGTGAACACATAACCAATAAATCGCACAGGAAAATAAGAGAAAAAAATTGCATGTGTCTGCTTTGAACATTTTCCACAAGCAACTTCATGTGTGAGACAATTATGGCAAGTTTACATTTTGTGGTTTTGTTCAATTCAAAAGGAAAGTTATTATATTAATTACATCAACTTATAGACTCTTTGCCTTACCAATATATGTTCTGTGTAGTACTCAGGATTATAGAATAATTATTCTGTATAGCATATAAAAACTGTCTCCTGGGATTCCTAAATCTTAACCATGTATTATTAACTAATGTAAACACTGCTTTTAAAAGTAGTTGAACATATGCAATGTTGTGTCAAATAACTCTGTTAGACTTCTGCATCCAAACCGAACAGCCCTCTAATCACTGGTCAGAATCTAGAGTTTCAGGAGTTGATTCTGATGAAGGATTAGCTTTTACTAAAGGAAAAAAGCAAAGGGGAAAGTTGGGAAAATTAAAAAAAAAGTATCTATCATTTAGTCTAAATTAATCCCCTTCTCCCTCATCCTTGCAAGAGAAAGTGGCTATGCTATAGAATGAAGGTAGCGAGACTCATTCCAGCAGAGATTAGGTGTAACTTGGAGTATGTATGTAGCAATATGAGAGTCGGGCTGATAACTACAGAGAAAATTCGACAAATACCATTATGTTTAGACCCCTGAGGGCCATGTCTCTATCCATCAGTTTATATCCACTCCAGAAGATTATCTCCCTTCCTTAAGGAGATTCTAATATGAGAGTATAAATCCTTAGATCTAGGAAAAGCCATGTGTACTTCTATGTTGTCTGTCTTCTTCATAAAAACTATCTGATAATTCTTGGGAGTATTCTACTATTCTTGCAGAGAACAGACCAGGTTTTAAAAAGATGTGTTTTTGTTTGTTTGTTTGTTTGTTTTTTAATTTAGATTAAAAGGCAATGAGAAGATAATGGTTCACAGAACAATTCCCTGATCCCTACCAAAGTGTCTTCTGTCATTCCTCAAAATTGTTTCCCCGACTCTATTGTGTTACCCATCTTCATCTTTCCTTTAAGCATAGTGCCTTGAATGTTTCCAAGCATTTCACCCCTCTGGCAGGATTGATGAGGATGGATAGGTTGGATCCCATCAGTGACATTTTCAGAACAATGAATTCTAAGTGCATCACAGATGAAAGAAGAGAAAAGTGACTCAAGGGACTGTCTGATTATAAATGCAAATGCAAAGCTGCTCCTGACAATAACCCGCTGCTAATCGGTTTCCTATAACTTTCACTACAGTTTCCTATCCCAAACATTCTTCACTATCCACAAATGCTCATTGCTAAACTATTAACTGACAAAATAAATCAAGTACTTTCTTTATACATATATAATTTTTAAAATTGAGATTCAGAGGATACATGTGCAGGTTTGTTACATGGGTATTTTGCATGATGCTGAGGTGTAATTTGGATTTCCTTTAAGCAGAGTCTGACGTGATGATTTGGGTGAAGTCAGTCTAGGATTTAATTCCAGGAAACAGAAGTGAGGGAGTAGAGAAGGATGAAAGACAATAAAGTGTGCTTCATTGAGCTGGTTGCTGACTTAGGCAAATGGAAATCAATCTTTTTGGAGACCCTGTGAGGAGTCCTGTAGAACCTACCTCAGAATTATCACACTGAAAGATAGGAAGGCTGGTAAAATTAGACTTGTTTCACCCATTGGTTAAATATGGTCCTTGGGAGCACACAAACCCAAAGGCACACACACTATGGAGCTGAGAGAGTATGTTTTAGAGAAAGCCTAAGGCCAAAAAAAGTAGAAATACCTAATGATATGTTCTTCAGGTGGGATGCTGGAAAGATGCAAAGAACTATCTATCTCAGCTTCAGCTCTTCTGAAATGGTTGGGCAAAAGAAAGGTGCCACCAGTGGCCAGATACAAGCTTTTTCTCCACTTCTACCTCTCTTTCTAAATGTTATTCCACACATCATTACATATATTGGCATGGTTTCTATGGCCTTATTCACTTCAGTATTAACTTTCATTCTCCTATGGCTGTACACTGTACACACATTTCTAAATTTGACCTTCATAACCAAAACTAGGTCTCCCTTAATAGCATGGAGACTTTGATACAAATCTGTAATTAAAATTACATATTAGGCTGAGTGCAGTGGCTCATGCCTGTAATGCCAGTCCTTTGAAAAGCTGAAGTGGGAAGATCACTTGAGGCCAGGAGTCCAAGACCAGCCTGGGCAACAGAGTGACACCCCAAATTCTGCAAAAACAACTTTTAAAAATTAGCCAGGTATGGTGTCACAACCTGTAGTCCCAGCTACTTGGAAGGCTGAGGTGGGGGATCCCTTGTGTCCAGGGGTTCCAGGTTACACTGAGCTATGACTGTGCCACCACACTTCAGTTTGGACTACACAGGGAGATCTTGTCTCCAAAAATTAAAAATAAAAATAAAAATTACATATTTACCACCATGATTCATGTTCCTTGTGCTATGATTTGAATGTCTATGTTCCTCCAAAATATATATGTTGAAATCCTGACCCTAAAGGTGTCAGTATTAGGGAGTAGAGACTTTTAATAGGTGCTTATGAAGGTCCTGAAGAGGAAGGCCTCATGAATGGGAATTGTGCCTTTGTAAAACAGGCCCTAGAGAGCTGCCTTGCCCTCTCGACATGCAAGGACACAGTAAGTCTATATCTATGAACTAGACATGGAATCTGCCAGTACTTTGATTTTGAACTTTCCTGACTTTGTTATAGAATTATAAGAAATAAATTTCTGTTGTTTACAAGTTACCCAGTCTATGGCATTTTGTTATAGCACCTTGAATTAACTAAGACAACTTGCTTCCCGCTATTACTTCCAGACCATTCATGTTGGGCTTTGGCAGGATCCAAGCTGAGAAAGTACCAGCATATCCCTGGAAGAAAAACTAGTCAAAAATGACTTTACATTATTCGGAATCCTGAGACTGGACACATGCTGTCTTTCACTTCTACCATCTTTAGTTACTACTTCAAGTACTCCCTTTCTGCACATTCATCCACCCAGTCGAATCTTCTACTTTGCAGGCATGTTTTCAACACCTAATGCCAAATCACTCCTCTATGGAGGTGCTTTGGAGTCTTCAAGCAAACATGTCTCCCACAAATTTTACACTTTCAAAGGATTCATACTATATCATTTGGCTCAAATGAATGGTTGTCTCTTTTTATTAGTACAATTTTGCAGTCATTTCAAGAGGTTCATCCTCCTATTCGCACTGTCAATGGAGTTTTGAGGTGGTGGTATCATTTTTTGTAACTCTAAATTAGTGTGTGTAGGTCATTTCACGCTAATGTTTTTGACCAGCATGAGGCCTAACCTAATCCTTTTTATTTTGTTATTTATTAGCTTATAGGTCACTTCCTTACATGGCCCATGAACATAAAACAAAGCTTTTTTTGTCCTTATTAAGAATTTAAGGTGTCATCATTCCAGTCCAGAAGTTTCTAAATTCTCTAAATATGAATGAGCTATCACACCATGCTTTTAGATACCTATTGCTCCTCAAACTCTTAATTTTGCAATCACAGAGAATTTCTTGAGTGCTGAAACCTTAAACTCCATCATGCTCTTGACCCAAACTTATTGTTTCACACTCTTCTCATTCTTCTATTATTTTTTTTACAACATGATCATGTGTAACAGTCTCTTGGTCCTTTTGTCAAGTTTTTCAGTTTTTCCTCCTATCTCCAGCCATCCCAGAATCCCATAATGCATCACATTTATATCCTTACCACTGTGGATGCTAGATCAATCAATTTCTCTTTCCTCTCTCCAACTTCCATTCTGTTGACAAAAAATAACAGATCTGAATGCAAGAGAAGAACTGCAGATTTATGGCGGGCAATTTCTATTTTCTTTCAGTCTTCTAATGAAAAGAGAAAGAAGTGGCCATCCTGCTCTCCCACGGAAGGAAGAACAAAAACAAAACAAAACAAAAAACCTCACATTGGAAAAGCAGCAGGATCTTCACATGGCAACAGAAGAGGTTGAGCCATTCCTATCTTCTCTGTATGGAGAAAAGGAAACCTATTCTTGTCCTGAATTGGGTCCTATGACTCTCCCAATAGATACAATCCAGTTTCTGGGGATTGAAGTTGCTTGATATAGTCAGTCTTGATGATAGAGTTTATGATTACTATTTGTCCTGGAGTAGATTTATTTATAGTTCAAAGTTGGACACAAGAATTCAGCTGAGGCAGTCTGTGCCTCCAGTTGACTATTCCCTGAGCCCATCATAGTGATCACTAGCAACACCTCCATGCTGAGAATCACAGAAGCACATCTGGAGTTGTTATATTACTGTCCATCCAGGCTAAGGAGGCGAGAATGTAGTAGGATATAGCACAGTCCCCAGCCAGGCAGAAGGCAGCAGCTAGCAATGTAATAATTGCATGTGGAAGATCATTTATGAGCATATCTTAGATCCTAGCAGAAAATGAAAAACACCTAGAAGGCTGAAACCTTTGGGATTATGCTTGAGATGGGTCAAGTCATGTATATAACTCATGTATTAACACTCTTTTTTTTTTTTTAACCTAAAGATGTAATGGTTATACAGAAAAAAATCCTACACATAAAATAGTTCACAAAAAATAATTAAAATTATCATCCCTACGTTGTATCCCCAAAAGAAACAGCTATAACTTGTTTGTTATATACACCTCCAGAGATTTTTCCAAAATATGCAAGTATGTACATATTTTCTCCTACAAGGATAGATATTCACATGTGTACTTTCTTTTTATAATACAAATAAAATTATTTCATATGCAATTGAGTTTCATCTGGCTTTATTTACTTGTCAATATATTTTAGGACTTTATAGTGGCATGTATAAATCCAATAAATCCAGTTCATTTTAAGAACTGTGACTATATATGTATACACACACACATATATATTTAGAGAGAGAGAAAAAGAGAATTATGCAGCTAGTTTTCTTATTAATAATGTTTATAGTGTTTTAAAATTGTGCTGTTACACAAATTAATCAATGAAGGCAATTAATACATGTTTTTACTCCTTGTACAGATATATCTGTTAGATTTATAGAGTTTAAATTGCTGAGTTAAAGTATGCTAAAAATTTACATTTTGGTAAACTCAATTGCTGGGAGACTGCTGTTTTTTATTTTTTCTACCAATATTGGTCTTTAATATCCCCTTTATTCTATTTTCTCGGATAAGTAGTGTGGGAAACATGTTTGACCTGATTTCCATACAAGAACATCACAAAGTTAAATTTCTTAATTTCCCAATCCCATGCAAATGCCCATCCCAAATATACTGGATTAAGAGCTTTTAATGATGAGACCTTTTAGCATATAACTCAACCCTTTCTGCCTGCCATTAAACTCTACTGATTCTAGCCCTTCAATGGAAATATGTTTCTCACGTAAACTGGCTCTTTTTCAGGATGTTACTTTTTCCCCATTGTATTTTACTTCTCTGGTGAAGTCATTCAATAATCTTATGGACCTTTAGCTTGTTCACCTAAACAAAACAGAAGACGCAAACTATAAATAATTTCCAGGATAATTTCCAGGTGCAAACTTCTTAGCTCCATACTTTTTTATATCTGTGTGGCTTTGAAATATACTTAGAAACTTTCAGAGCAATTACTCTCTTCCTTTGTTAATTTAAATATTCCAGCTCAATTTTTCTGATCGTTGAATGTTATCCAGAGTTTTTTCTTTAACCCTCTATTTTCATAATAGCATCAGGTATTTGAGAATTCCAGTTTCCAGGATAATATGTTATTTGACGCTTGCTATTAACATTTGTATACATCTCTAAAAATGATTAACAGGTTTATACATTTCTAAAGATGATGGTGTCTACCATTTAGATAAGAATGTGTTAGAGTAGTGATTAAATTGCCGCCCATTTCCATTGCTCTAAATTATGAAATTTTTATAATTTCTTTGACTGGTTCAGCTAGAGTCTTTGTAAAAGATCAGTCAAAAACAAACGACACACCCACACACACACACACACACACACACACACACACAAACCCTTTAAACTACAGTTAGAAAACCTTTCCACTGCAACCTAAAATATCTAAAAATGACCTGATTCCAAATCCTATGTTATCCAATTTTTACATGCGTAAAACCAAGTCTTATATATTTGTCAAAGTAAGGAACATTTTATAGTGTTTCCAGAAGAAAATAAAAGACAAACTCATTAGTTATAGGTACAACAAATGAAATTAGCAAAACATTTTATCATATACCTAAAGAATGGTTATCCTACTTACTTCAAATTGTATCAATAGGAAGGAAAATAATACCTATTACACAACAGCAGTTAGTCTTCAGATGTGTTTCAAACTTGATTGGGGGTATTCCCTTGCAGTTCTGGGCTGAAATCCAAGCTATTAGGAGCACTTGAGTTTTTGCAGCCCAAGCATCCCTTTCCCCACCTCCAAAAATACATTCAATCAAATAAGATTAGGGTAAACCAGTCTCCTACAAAAGGCAAGAATACTCAACATTCTAATTACCGGCCTTGAAAATGTATTCCTTTTTGCATACAGACAAATTCTTTTTATTACATGAAAACAAATATGCCCTAAAATTTGGAATACTCAGATAATTTTAAAAATTGAAAATAGGTTTTACAGACAAGTGGTAGAAAAAAACACAAAACTCAATCATCAGAATAAACACTGCTAAAGAAATAATAAACTAGATTCCTCTAAGATTCCTTCAAGTAAAAGACATTGTAAAGATTGAGAACTAAGAAAATATCAAATTAGTGAATAAAATAAAAAGGCCATGGTGGGGCAGAATAAAGGGCATGAAGAGAATAGAGAAAATACGGGGAAATGTATGCTCATGAAGTAAAAATGAAATAGCATAGTTGATGAGAATACATATTAATTATAAACCTTTATATTTCTGTGTTCCTGGTTCAAATTTTCAAAAAAGAAATCTGATGGGCTCAGCTTCGATTACATGTTTACCCCTAGACCAGTCTCCTGCAGCAACATATGGAATTACCTTAGAAAAACATAGGCAGCTGGGATAGCTCCTCGGGAAGGGCTAAGGAGGTCATTTCCAAAGAGAAGGCATATAGTTTGAGGGAGAAGTGTTTCAGACTTCTCTACTACACAGCATATATATTTATGTCACATTCTAAGAAGCATGTAAATGTTTTATAGCAAAATTATTATCATCAGGACTGGTTTAATGAGCCTGTGACCTGTGCGATTTGCATAGCATTCTGCGCAGAGAAGAGCCCAACACACATTCCCTGTTGTAACCTTGTTGAAATTCTTAATACTATTGGAACAAATCGTCCCTGTATTTTCATTTCATACTGGACTCCATAGTTTCTATGGTTGTATCTGACTACAGTCCTTGCTACTGAAATGCACAAATTCCTTAAACTGGACAAGGATAATATGCTGAAAGATTGTCCTTTTTGACTCCTTCAGACTCAGTGCCCCAAAGAACAGAAGATAAAAGTAGTCATTGACATTCTAAAACAGTAATTTAAGACTATGCTAACACACTCAATACATTGAAGTATCACCAGTTATCTTAAATTATACTAAAATCCAATCATCTTTGATATAGATCAATTCAGATGGGATATTAATTATAAGTAGATGATAGAGGAAAAAATAATAAAACTTTCAGAGTTCTGGTAAAAGTAATTTGACTTTAAGTTCCTTGATAATATTCCTGAATCCCTAGTGTTTAGCAAATCCACCAAGGAGATGTACCTTCATACTTGTTTCATTATGTTCTCTGAACCTTCTCTGAACCCTCTCCAACCTCTCCAGCTTGAGAATACAGAAGATGAAGCTATTTAGCCATGTGGCCCTGGGCAAGCTACTCAACATTTATCAGCCTAGTTATTTTACTACAACATTTACCATGATGTTTTACAATTTGTGTCACTTTTTGTCTACCTACCAGACTATTTGGTAAGTTCTTCCTAAAGGGGGGAATTTCTTTTTTATTTTTGTATCACGAGTGCCAAATACAGTGACCAGCACATAGTGCAACCTTTACAAGTGTTTGAAGAATGGATGGATGAATGGATTTACTCAATGAGAATTTTGTAAGCAGGTAAAAACAATATTCCCTAGTTTACTAAAAACCAGAACAAAGCATTTGCTTAAGGAAATAAATAACCACCAGAAAAACAACACAGTCTTGGAACTGTAACTCTTTTCACACATCTTGTTAGGAATTCTATTTTAAAAGGTATGTATGTGAAAGGAAAAACTGATCACCTTTTACCAGAATTATTGAAAATCCTATTTCTATATTATATATTTTCTTAGAGAGGTTTCCATATCCAGAGGCTTGGAGACAAGGTTAAGTAAGAATCAACTTTATGAGAGTAAAAACAAATGTAATATGAGCTAAATACAGGACTTAGAAAATTTTAAAAACATGAAGACCTTAAATGCTTCCACTGAAGAGAAGTGTTTTTTAAAACTTTTAAGAATCCCATAAGGATTTGACGGAAAAACCTACCTTAAGGACATTTTATATGGACACAAATTATAGTATTCAGTTGTAGGGGTTATGCAAGTCCTCTAAAATTTATTCATGCACATCCAAATGTATACAGACCTGCAATATTCATTTACTATGCTAGCCACTAACCAAAAGTGATTATTTAAATTTAACTAAAATTAAAATTTCAGCTCTTCCATCACCAGTCACATTCCAAATAATCAATGACCACATAGTTCTATTTAAATTACATTTTCAAAATTATTTTTTATTTGTTTTATAAATAATCTCTCATAGTCCTAACATTGCTGATATATACTAAGCTTTCTTTCTGAATCTAAAATAAAAATTGAAATTTAATAAGTAAAAAAAAATCAAATGAAGGTTGATGTCCAGTTTAATCAAATAGGGAGTAAGAATAAGAGAATTTACACACGTGCAAAACTCAAAGAAATATCATACATCTAATCCCCAGAATACAGTGCATAAAGTGCTACACCAGTCACAGTAAACTAAGAAGAATTAAATGACATTTGAAAGAAATATGAATCAATTAAAATTACAAATTTAGTTCCTCTGTCACACTAACCAGATTTCAAGTGTTCAATAGCAACAGGAGGCTAGTGGCCACCACACTGTACAGCGTAAACATAGAGCCTGTCCATCACTGCAGAAAATTCTGCTGAACAAGGCTGACACAGACCTCAGAGAGCGCTTATCCTAGAAGTGTGATCTTGGTGAATGTGGTGAATTGGGTGGGGAGAAATTCTGTTCGGATAAAGTGTAAATATGAATATTTACTAGTGAGCCTAAAGTTGATTTTTTTTCAATTCTTCCAAATACTAATTCCATGAATATATAAAATTGACTTCAGTGCAAAAATGGCAACCAACAGTAGCTTTGTATTTTAGATGGTGTCTAGATTTTGGTTGTAAACAGACCCGTGGTTGAAATCTATGTTTTCTATTTTAAGCTGGGTGAAACTTTAGGGCAGGTTATGGACTTTTTCATTTAAAAAGTAGGAATAGAAGCACTTATCTGCCAGGGTCGTTTTGTAAGCTGGAAACAAAAGACCTGAAGCACTTATTTAATAAGTATATTTAAGATATGGTAGCAAATGTAATGATACTTTTGACTTGGAGTAGTCACAGATTCCCTTTAGTATGTTTGATTGACTTTAATGATCACTGTTCAATAATTTGTGTTATTTTTCCACTGCAACTTGATTATATTGAATGTGATTATATGCACCTATCATCTTTATATCCCTATTACCCAGAATACTGCATAGCACACATCAGTCTTTCAAAAAATGTTTGTTGAAGGAATATGTGTTCAAGGCTACAGATTAAATACAGACCAAATATAACCCAAGAATATAACACAGGACTCCCAAATCTGTGTGGTGATTCAGTTCAAAGTGCAATAGACAGAGAAGGAAAATGTCTTCATTTTTTGTTTGGTGACATAATCTTTCTATCCTCAGAAGTTTTCACTTTTTGTTTTGTGACATAATCTTTCTGCACTCAATTTCCTTCTCTGTAAAATGAAGAACTGAGATTACATGATCCATCAGCACTTCAGCTGATTCTCTGACTCTTGGCTTTTAATATTAATATTTCTCCCACTTATACTACAGCATATCCCACAGAATATAGGATAATAAAATCCTCTGGCTTATAAAAAAAACTATATATTTTATGTTTCAAAGGTCAATTAATGCCACAGAATGCCTTTAATTTTATTACTGCTCTTATTTAGTTTTGTTTAAAGAAGGAATATTTAAGGAATATTTTGTTTAAAGAAGCAATATTTTTGTTTAAAGAAGGAATATTTAAGGAACAGTTATAAGTAATGAAAGAAAGTATAATACTTGCAAAACATAAACTGATAACATTAATTGAGGAGTGAAACATATTCCATTATCTCTTCTTTATTTACTGCTCTTTCTATGAATCCTTTCATCCTATATGTGAGACATTCACAACCAAGAACCTGAAGATGATGGTCTGTCTTGAGATATAAATCCTCTGCAAGTATTCTTTTTACCTATGACTACTTCTGTAACCTCAAATAGAAACATCTAGTGAATATTCAGTTCTTCTTCCATGTAATGGAGGGTCTCTTATAATGTAATGAAATATTCGTTAACTCTTTTTTTTTTTTTTTTTGTCTGTATGTACAGTGTCTATAATCAGCACAATTAGAAGTAACAAAAGCTCTTTGAGAAAACTGTTCTCTGTGTTTGTTTTGTTAAGGGAAGAGCAGCAATATAATAATAAAAGTTGAAAGTTACTGAAGCATTTTAGTTCATGCATCTATTTGAAATACAAATGATCCAAAACTTTCATAATAGAAATATCTTGAAATCCTGAATAATTATTTTATTATATTGATACTACATAAATATGAGCACATGAATAATGCACTTTCAGAAAGTTAATACATGTCATTAAATTTATTTTCCATATATTTATAGAAAACTGTAATGTTAATTGTAACGTGCCACCCAAACAAGTATTATTTCACTGACTTAAGTTTTTTACATGCATAGAGTAGTGCAAATGACACAGCACAATGAGTCAGAAAGCCTGTACTGCAGTTCCATTTCTGAGCCACCTTTCAGCCATGTGACTATAAGCACATTGGAGACGTAGAGTCAAGATTTGCTCAGATACTTGATTTATACCACGCTTTGTAAAATGATTTGTAGAAAAAAAGCAAAAGCAATATATAGATACCCAGCCATGACTGTTGTAACTATATTTAAAGTATGTAGTTAACATATAAGATTCACATTTTTAAAATATATATAGAAATGATGAGACATTAAGGCCAAATAAGGAATTGAGGCAACTATAGAGTCTAGACATAATTTGTGGCAATGCCTAGCCTTCAAATATTCCCTAGGGGATGATATATGTGTAATTCCCCACCTGTCATGGAAAATTGCTCTGAATACCAGAACCATGCTGGGACAAATACAGCATTCCTGACTCTCAGCAGCGGTTTTCCTGGGTTTGGTCACATGACTCAAATTGAGCCAATAAGAACGCTTCCTTAAGATTTGTTAAACTCCAGCTGGGGAAAGGAATCCTTTCCTTTTGAAGTTAAAGTTATGAAGGTGTAAGTTCCAATTGTTATTCATCATGGATTCAGGTCAGAAAAATAGCCAGAAGGAAGAGATGAGAAGAACAGAGACAGAAAACTATCCAGCCATACGTACACATGCAACACAGGCACAGATGTGTACCTCAATAGTCCTAAAACTCAAATCATATCTCTCATTATTCGAGTATGGAAACCAGTGTTTCCCCCTTAATATTTTAGCTAATCTACCTGACTTTCCAACTTTTATCATAAATATTACTAAAAATTTGTTACATTATTTAAAATATATTTATTTCAATGTAGAAATTCAATTTCAAAAATTATGCTTAAATACCCTGTCATTGAAACACTGTTGTTGTTGTTGTTCATCATTGTTATATTTTATTTTTTTTTTATCTTTTAAATTTTGGAGGAGGTGTGTAGACTTTTGCTTTCCATGTCTAAATGATTATATAAACAAGATGTTTTGCTTTTGAACAAATTTTGATGTTGAGTAAAACAATTTTTCAAGTAAATGTATTATATCATATATAGAGTGACTTATTTATTTATTTATTTATAAAATAGCATTGGTTTTGTGGTATGTTTAAAGAGACATGTCCTGTGTAAATAAGATCTATAAAATTATGTTTGATAGAAAAGACATACTCTACAGTCCACTTATTTTGAAACATTGTCTGTGCCAGTTGTTTCCCCAACCTATATCCTCTTTTTTACACACTCTCTATCTTTTGAGAAAGGGTCTTGCTCTGTTGCGCAGACTGGAGAGCACTGGTGTGACCATGGCTTACTGCAGCCTTCGGGGCTCAAGCAATCCTCCCACCTCAGCCTCTCGAGTAGCTGGGACTACAGGTATGCACCACCACACTAGGTTATTTATTTATTTATTTATTTATTTATTTATTTATTTATTTTGAGACATGGGGGTTTCCCTGTTTTGGCTAAGCCTGTGTAGAATTCCTGGGCTAAAGTGATCCTCCCACCTCAGCCTCCCAAATTGCTGGGATTACAGGCATGAGTCGCTGAGTCCAGCCTCATATCCGGATTTTAAAATGGATGAAACCAGTTTCCTGTGAACTATATTTTCCATGTTTTCTTCGTAACTGACTTCCTTTAAATTTTGGCAATAGGAGGCACTGAAGGAACGAGGAAGGTTGATTAAAAGAAAAAAAAAAAAAAAGGAAAATTTCTGCTTCTGTTTCCAGCAGTATGATAGTTCCTGTAAGGGGCCATATTAGCTGGGTTAAATTGATTCTTTCCAAGGGCAGATAGCCTAAGAAGAGCTATATCCTTTACAGCAGTTCTAGCCTCAATGGAGGCAACATCCCTGTTGAATCCATGGCTGACTGCAAGATTAACAGCACAAAATTGGGTGCAGACTCAGGGGCTCACCAATATTACTTTTGATTCCCAAATTCACCAGTCCTATCTACCTTTTGCTGTTCCAGTCTTTCAAAGTCTTATGACTAATTTACTGTAATAACTACCCCCACCTTCTTATTTAAAACACCTAGAATAATTTTCCTTTTAATGCATAGACCATAACAAATACTTACACAGCATTCTTTTTCATTTTATTTTTGGATATAGTCATGAGAAAGTTTTACATTCTATTCAGTTAATTAATAACCTGTCTAACTTCATCTTCTGTCTTTCATAAATAATCAGTTGACTATATTAGGGCATGAAGTCCAACAATGATGGCTTGGCTAAATTTGAAACTTTCTAGGCCTCAAATTTTCTAATCAATTAGATGAGGGACTTCCTAATGTAGCATATTTCTTGTAAGCCATGTATTGCTCATCATTTGCCTACAGACACTGATATACATAATAAATGTGATTTCTCAAAGATTACACTTAAAATATACAGGAATATATATATAAATGCATATATATTCATTTACATATATGTGTATATATATAAATAGATAAATGTAGGCACATATTTCTATTTAAAGACATATTTCACCAAAAGACTCTATTATCTGCCAAATCATTCAAACAGAAACTTAAAATTATTCATAAATTAGATTATGAAAATAAAATTTTAAGTAATCTCCATCATTTCAATGATGAAAGATCATTCATCATTGTAATGCTCTTTGTCTACTGTATAAATATTCCTTGGTGGTTCATCATGGCCTTTAAGATTTATCTGTATAATAGGACAATTATTTTTGTAGCAAAAATTGTGGGCCAAGCATAATATATTAAGAATGCTGAATTAGACACAATCTTGACTTTATGCAGTTTATGATCTGGTAAAGGAAATTGACTTTCAGAAAAACAGCCCAACAAATAATTTAGGAGATTGTGTTTATGGTAAGTACCGCAAAATTTTTAAATGCTGTTACGGATCTGCATAAATTTTTAAACACACACAAATACACACACACACACACACACACACACACACACACACACACACACCCTTTGGGTAATGTGTAACAACATCAGCAGTAACCAGGCTTCCTTTCTTACCAATCACTAAGTTATACCCAATGTAGCAACCTAGCGTACTATAGCCCTAAGGTTTTTCAGACTTCATCTTACTCTTTTACTCATCTGAGCCTTTGCAAATTCCATTTCTTAACTCTGGTACACATTTACTTCATCACTTTTTCCTTGTTAATATACAGAAAAATACAATACATACACACACACAGAGTATGTGTAATACATGTGAATGTTCAAGGACCTCCTTTTTCTTTAAGGTTAACCACTAATTTGACTTTCATTTCATCATTCTTCTGCTTTTCTTCATAATTTTGCTTCCTATTTACATCCTTAACATTATGGTATAATGTTGCCTGTTTCTGAGTTTTATGTTAATGGAAACATACTACGTGTATTCTTTTGTGTTTCGTGGCTTTTATTCAATATCATGTAGAATTCATCAATTTTGTTGAGAGTCACAGTAATTTGATAATTTTCTTTGCTCAGGTACTCATCACATTAATTTGTCACTATTTAACAATTCAACCTTTGTGAGCACTTGTGCCATTCCAGGTTTTTAAGATGATGAACAGTGCTTCTGCATATATTCATATATTTATATTGTTTGGTGCCTATTTAAAAGGTTTTTAAATTTATATGTAGAATTTGCTGGATTGTAGGGTGTGTATATCATCAGCTTTTCTATACAATGTCTTAGTATTTTACAAAAAGGATGTGCCAATTTACATTTACAACTGCAGTGTACAAAAAATCCCACATGTTTTACAGTCTTAGCAATATTTAGTATTGTTAGACTTAAAAATTTGCAAATACCCTGGGATGTAATTTTTAAAACTTAAGTAGATTTTCATATGATAACTGGTTATTTGGATTTCCTCTTTGTGAAATGCCTAAGGTGGTTGTTTTTCTGATTTGTAGGAGTTCTATGTTCTGTATATTAGTTAATTAGCTGTCTGTTACACATGTTGGAAATATGTTTTCTCATTTGGTGACTTTTCTTTTCATTCTCATTACAGTATTTTCTGGACAGAAGTTCTTAATTTTAATGCAACTGAAGTCAGCTTCTTCTCCTTCATGGTTTGTGTATTTTGTGACTTAAGAAATTTTCCCTTACCTTGAGTCATGAAGATACTCTTATAGCATCTTCCAACAGTTTTTAAGTAACTTCTTCAGGTATCTTCCAGGAACTGATTTGAATGTGGAATGAGTAGGGTTCAAAATCATTCTCTCCCTTATCCTCATAGGAATAGTCTGTTTTTCCAGCACTATTGAAACATTTCTTTTCATTTTCACATGACTACCTCTCACTCAATATTTAGGATTCTGTTAAAATGCTTTATTTACTCTATAAATACTTCTGTGAAACTCCCTCTTTCCTTCCTGAGCAATCCCTATGGTACATGACTCTCCACACAGGTGTTTACATAGTATGTTTGCTTTGCTCTCTCCTAGTATTTAGTAACTAGTATTATGAGAGCCTACATATTGTCTCTCTCAGTGAACTACCAGTGCCTTTAAGAACTGAGATACACTAAGTAATCTTTATATTTCATATGCCTAGAATCATTTTAGAATAAATGATATGACAATCCAGATTTCACTAAATGTTAATTTACTGTGGTCACAAAATGAAACTGAAATACCTCTTTATGTGTTTCAAGGAAAAAATCTATTGCATATTCACAATAATACAAATTTCACTTTTTGAGACTATTGTTAGGTAAATACTATAGCTTTTCTTCAAAAAATAATTAGTATATAAAACTTCTATTTCCTGGGGTGATAAGTTTTCAATTGTAATTTCATAGTATATTATCTGTAACCAGTTTCCAACGAACACCACCATAATGGGACCTTATTTTGAAAGACAATCTGAAGCAGGTCAGGTTGTATTAGAGTGGGTGCTTATAGCCCTACCCTTTTGTTTTTCCTTGATATCCATGAGTTGGTCTCTAAAGTTATTTTATAATCTGATAGTACCTGGCTACTGCAAGAAAGTAGCCCAAAGGTCACAAATGATTATGGGGAGCTTAAATCGCTAAACAAGTTTAGATATAGCAGGAGTGTGTTCTCTCTCTCGATTCTAAAATAAGGCAGCATAATTACCATAAAAAGATATTGAAAGGACAGATAATGATAAACAGAGATAGTATGAGGGGAAGAACAGAACAAACCTTATGTAAATTGGAATTCTGAAGAAGAACTTAGATCAGGTGTTGGAAAAATGCACACACATACACACACTCACACACATTCTCACACACAGTGGGATGGGAACCTTATTATTTTATTCCATGGCCAGGCCCAGCTTTCTCCAGCATTTTGCTAGTCAGGACTATCTACCAATTCAACTCCCTCTTTGCGTGAAAATTTACAAATGCGATTTTCCTAAATCTAGGACATTTATGTGGTTACACTATACTGAAGATTGAAGGTCACTCTGTCTTCAAGTCTGGAGCTCAGGCTTCAAGTGCTCTATTGGCTTACTATCTCCTATGTTGTCAATATTATTGGAGGCACTCCCAGTTGCAAATAAGGTGAGTTTTGTTTGTTTGTTTGCTTTTTGTACAGGGTTACCATTCTTTCCATATATGGCTCCCTTACTCCAGAGCATTTTAGGGGATAGATATGAATGCCTCAAACCCACAGCAGTGTGCAGCAGAATATACCAGAAGACATGCTGCTGGTTTTTGTGACATTTCCATTAATCTTCCTCACTATTTTATGCATATTTGCATTATAGTGAAGTATTTTTAAAAATATGAATGTCATTATATATGACATGCAGCATATTTTGTTATTATAAAGAATATAAACTAGTTAAAATATGTGAGGTTAATTGTCGACTGCAGTTTTTAAATCTGATTTTTCTTATATGAAAGCACCATCAGATCATACTTGGGTTTCAGTAGATACAAAGAAAATTAATTTAGAAAAAATTACTTGACTTTGCTACAGTTAATTAAAAACGGATACCACAGTCCTCTGACATTTACATTATACCTATCTTTAGTACACATATATTTTCAGGACACTGATATTTCTTTATGAGGAGAGAATAATACCTTTATTTTATGTGTTGTCATCAGATATCGTAAATGCTGTGTTAAATTTTAATGGTTTCCATGATATAGTAAAGAAACTAGCTTTCGGAATGAGATAGGCCTTGATTTAAATCCAGGTTCCCTTACTTATTGGATGACAGACCTCAGAATTGTATTGTTTTCTGTGAACTTCAGTTCCCTCATCGGTAAAGTGGTCATGACCACCACCAAAAACTGTTACTATAAAACTGTGTATGTAAAATGCCAGTCATATAAAACAGTGGTCCCCAAACCGTTTTCAGCACCAGGGACCACGTTCATGGAAGACAGCTTTTCCGGGACTGGGGCAGGGGGATGGATTCCAGATGAAACTGTTCCACCTCAGATCATCAGGCACTAGATCCTCATAAGGTGCAGGCAACCTAGATCCCTCACATGAGCAGTTCACAATAGGGTTCATGCTCCTATGAGAATTGAATGCCACTGCTGATGTGACAGGAGGCGGAGCTCAAGCAATAAGACTTGCTCACCCGCTACTCACCTTCTGCTGAGAGGCCCTGTTCCTAACAGGTCACAGAACAGACCAGTACCAGTCTGCCACCCAGGGGATGGGGACGCCTGATATAAGAGGATTTGAAAGACTGTGCCTGCTTCCTAATACATGACTCTATGTGAGACAGCGACAGGAAACATTGGACTCTATAATTTTAAGGCCACAATTATTAGAAAATGAAACAAAGCCATATTTTCTCAGTATGTATGAATAAGAACTCATGTACCTGCATAGTATAGTATTTTTGGAAAATCATTAACTCTTCCAGGCTCAAGGGCTATATAGAGAACTACAATGAAATGGATGTTTTAAATCTGTGAAATCATAACAATGACAATTGGGCCAGTATATCTAGCTCTACTGTAGGGCTCACAATTTATATTCTCTAATAAGTGTCATTCCTGGAGGAGAACAACCGTTGTTTAAACAAAAAGTACAGTATTGTTAAATAAGTAATTGACCATCATTGTTTTCTGTACAAATCATCTCAATATCACACTTTGAAGAAAGTGATTTGGCCAACTCTTTAAACTTATTCCTCTGAGGTAAAGTGGGACAAAGAATGATGTCCTCAAGACCAAAAACATTGATAAAAGAAGCTAATTGCAAGCCAAATCCATAGCATAAAGCTGTCAGCATGTAGATGGGGGAGGAAGAGCTATTCTTACCAATTAAAAAAAGCAGTTGTCCATGCCCATGATGTGTGTTTATGATTCAGAAGAAGAAATAAATCTTACTATGTATTTACATAGAATATTTATTCTATGTACTCAACTCTCCACTGAATCAAGTAAATATATTGACTCCAGACATGAATGTGTGAAATAGCTTTTACTAATAGACAAGGTCACTTTTGGTGGAAAACTGATGTCTCTCTAGAACCAGAATGAACCAGTGTCCATCCACAGAGCTCACATCAATTTACCCCGTTTCATTTTTTTATTTTTTTAAACTTTTAAGTTTTTTCAACCTAGCTGCTGATGCTTTTGTTTTATAGCATGTGTGCAGAAAATTAACAAGATGCATCCATTTCAGATGAGGTACTGTATGGAAGAACCACTATTGGATTTCTGGAAAGTGATCATTGAGTTGTTAACTGAAATTTGACAGGATCTGGGCAATGGCCAACAGAATTAGCAGATTGCTTACTTGTGAGTATACAAGCAGTCCCCAGTACATGATACCTCCAACACCTCCCACACAAAAATAGAACAATATTCTAAACTCCTGAATTTAGAAACGTGCTAATTTCACCAAAAGAATTAATCTTATTTTATATCTGTACATTTCAATGTCTTTTACTTTAACAATAAAAAAACACACACAAATGTTGAATGTTATTTAATCCCAATAAATGTTTTCCTGTTTGTTCATGAATACAAGTTCCCAAATGCAAGTTCCCCCAACTCAAATCCTTAATGCCACAAATTTATTTCTGTATACACATCCAGTAATTATTTACATTTGGGTTCAGATATTCTCATAGTGCACACAGGTCCAGTCAGTTTGTTAGGAATAAGAAATAGTATTTGTATGGAGGAAGGCAAGATGGTCAGCTAGACAAAGCCAGGAGGAGGGTCTCTCATCAAGGGACCAGGACATCAGGACTGACACATTCCTAGCAGATCTTCAGGGGGAAGGCATTGAGAGCAAATGAAAAGAAGACACAGATGCTAGGCTGAAGTGGGAGGAAGCTGGGAATCCTGCACGGGGCTACAGTGCACCCGGACTCTTTCCTGGCCCCCAGTGAAAAGGAAATAGTATTTGTATCTCAAGTATTTGCTAGAAATAAGAAAGAATAATAAATAAGAAGATGAGAAAGTTGAAAGATTAGGAAAGAGAAGAAAGGCAAATGTGAGAGAAGGAAATTGTTTCTAGTAAAGCCATGGAAGGGTAAGAAAGATGAATAAGTGCAGCAGATAACCATGTCAGGTGTATACCTATGTAACGAAACTGCACATTCTGCACATGTACCTTATACCTTAAAATAGAATAAAATAAATAAATAAATCAACCCAGGACAGTGAAGCAGGATGGAAGTAGATAGGCATGTGTCATGTGGGGAGTTTGCCAAGGAATAATTCAGAATGTTAAAAACAGTAACCTGAGCTATATAATCTGAATTCAAATAGAGATTTAGATATTGAAACAAATGAGGGGACAATCATTCTATGTAAGACATCTATAACAAACACAATGATTTTGTAACTACCTCATTGAAGTCCACAGGAAGTAAGAGAGATGACCGATAGATGTGTGTGTGTGTGTGTGTGAGCGTGCACGCATGTGCGCTCATGTGTGTGTATTATTTTACGTTTTCTGGGTCTATCTCTGCCCTCCAATCTTATTTTTTTAACTAACAGTTTCAAGTTTGTCATTACAGAGGTCCTATCCAGGTTTTCAGGAAAGCATAAGAGGAACCATTGAACTTCAAAATGCTAATCCATTCTCAGGAAATGAAGCAGCCTAGGATATTGAAATAATAACTGTACTCTGAGGCAGTCGGTACAGGTATAATTCCAAATCTGTGACTATAGACAAGAATGCATCGCCCCTGTCTTCAGGTTCTTAACAGTAAAAGGAAGATACAACTAGGGAGAAAGGCAAAAAAATCTATCGTTTCAAAGATCTGGCTAAGATAGGGAAAGTTTATGATTCAAATACATTTGTGAGTTAATGCTCATTAAGATTTTGAATAGCTTACACGGAAGTTTTCATAGCAAAATTGAGAAAATGAATCATTATATGATCTAAGAAAGTGTGCTTTCATTTCTCTATTAATTTATATCAAATTCACATTACATTAGATAAATTATACATGGTTCAAATATGTGTGTGTGTGTGTGTGTGTGTGTGTGTGTGTTAGATTCTCTTTCTTCCCCCCATTTAAAAATAATTACTAAAGAAATTGCCTTTTCCCATTTGTCTACAAAAAAAAGAGTTTAAGATGGCTTTCTAGAAGTCATTAGGAATAAATATCACAGAAACTACAGGAAAGTGAAATGTGGACTAAACGATCAACAAAGAAAAAATCATCAGGAAAGATACAAAAACTACTTTTAAAATATGAGAAATATTTTTCACATGGTGATGAGATTAGGCAGCACGACCAGCATCCTTTAGATTACCAAAATCACTGGCTATTTTCACTTGAAAACACAAAATAATTTTCTTCCCAATTATTTGGCACTGTAGGCATCAACAAAAATAGCTAGGTCCTTTCAATGATTAATAATCATCATTATTAAGAATTTAAAGATGATCAAGATCGGCGGGGCGCAGTGGCTCACGCCTGTAATCCCAGCACTTTGGGAGGCCGAGGCGGGCAGATCACGAAGTCAGGAGATCGAGATCATCCCGGCTAACTCGGTGAAACCCCGTCTCTACTAAAACTACAAAAAAATTAGCCGGGCATGGTGGCGGGCACCTGTAGTCCCAGCTACTCGGGAGGCTGAGGTAGGAGAATTGCGTGAACCCGGGAGGCGGAGCTTGCAGTGAGCCAAGATCAGGCCACTGCACTCCAGCCTGGGTGACAGTGCGATACTCCGTCTCAAAAAAAAAAAAAAAAAAAAAAAAAAAATCAAGATCAATTTCCCAATACTAATTAAACATACAATCTTGAAGAATATGAAAGTTGGGAAAAATACTAATATTTACCATTCATTAAATAACTACAAAATTTTAAAAAGGACAAAAAACAGTTCTTTCTCTAGGAAAAAACGATGTGTTCTACCTAGTCATTGCATTTTATGAGGGTCACAAATATATTTTTTAGTCATGATCTAAAGTGTCTTTGTTTATGATCTAGAAATTAACTGTGCACATTGTCCTTGGTAATTAAGCAAAAAAAGTCCTCTTTTAAATCAGTCTTGTGAAGTATGGCTTTATTTTAGATGCAGGATGAGTAAAATGCATGACAGATAATTCCTTGCCTGCTATACCTGCCTGCCAAGAAAAGAAAGTGGTCACTTATGGTGATTACAAACTTCATCAAGTGAAGTCTCTATGTCGTATCTTCAAAAGAGACAGGTAGCATTGCTTGATGTATTTTCTTTTGTAGCTCCACTGTCTCTCTCTGTTTGTCTCTTCCCCACATATTTTTTCTGTTTGTTTCCCCATCGCTTTCTCTCCCTAGGGGTTCTGATATCATTGCTACATTGCTTAGGAGACGAATCCATTTTCTCTCTGTTAATTCCTCTTCCTGGGAAGATGGAGAATCTCCTCATTGATTTTGACTAGGGAATTATTATTTTTTAAGAGTAGAACAGACTTCTGACCTTTCAAACGATCAGATTAGGATGGTTATTTTCACATTATTAAGTAATCAAGGAACAAATGCATTAGAAAGAGTTTGGTTCACAGGCAGGCCTGTTGAATTCTAAAAAAAAAAAATATTTTGTACTGACGGCTAACCCAGATTCCATTTCTTCCCTTGCCTATGAACCACTTGGGAAGCTAAAATGCATTTTAACATTGCATTTTTGCCTAAAGGCTATCAGTAAAATTTAATTTTCTTACTGCATTGATTTTTCCATTATAAGTTGTAACAGTCTAATGATATCTCATAAGAATTTTCAGTATTGAGGAAAAGAATGTGAATGATTTACCAATGATAACTGCCTGGGATATATTGTGATTTTTAGGGAAACTTTCTGTTGCTTTTTAATGGCTGATTCTTTAAAAATATGGTACATTTAAGAACTCTGAGTTCTTAAATAACATTTTTAATTCATACATTATAGAGTTTAATATGTTACTGCTCCTTAAAAATAGAATCTCAGTATTTGAAACCAATACATGCATTTTGGGCAAGAAATTCAGTGTCCACATAAAAGGCTGACTGTTACTGCAAAAACATAATGTTTCACACTGAAATAAGGTGACTGAAAGACATTAAAGCATGGTGGACTCATCTCTTAGACTAGGCTACATTTGATAAAGGTTGACTTGATTTTCTTTCCTGCTAAATGATTGTCTCATCACTGAAACTTCAGCAAAACTTAAAATAACCATGTTAAGAAAACATATAAAAAAATAGAACCAGTGTCACAGTAAAATCAACAGAGGATTCAATATGCCATATGTTCAATAGCTCCAAGGGAATATTTTAATTATTATTTCACTTTGTCTTAAACACAACAGGTGATTACAAATATAAAATAAACATTTGTGAACAAAAAATTAACCAAGTTAAATACATCATTGTTAACAAGGGTAGATGCCAACAAATGGAAAATGTCTTAATTGCCAACACTCACCCTTACTTTAATATGTTCATGTGGCCATGTCTCCAGTACTTATTTTCATGCAATTTTATTTCTACTTTTTTTTAACATTTAAAGGGCTTGAAATAGAAATGGAGAACATCTGTTTCAAAAAAATAAATTGTTCTTTAAAATGTCATCAAAAGAATTTAGAAAGCCAATCCTTTTCCTATTTTAAAAACTGTAAGTTTTAATTTTAAAACCACTATGCACACTGGGGTAACTTTTATGGAAAGAAATAAAGAAAACTGCATGTCTTCATTGTTTAACAAGGATATCCATTTCTAGGTAAGTTAACTGATACTCCCACGCCAAATGAACATTCAAAATGTTTAGTTTCATTTTATAAACTAATGTGTCTTGTCTTTAGTCAGTGGAACCAGAAAACATTTATAATTACTAACTAATTATGCTCCATTCACAAATGTCTGTCATCACTGCTGAGCTACTGATCATTCATATTGAATGGTAAATCAAATTACAGATTGAAGGCACATTTCTGAGAGTGTGATATTAATAATAAGCTTTGACTTTTAAAACCTCCAACTGATATTGACTGGATCATGTCCTACCTTGTATTTATCACTCTATTCTCCTGTTGAGCCTCTGAAAGAATGAAGCCCTATCAACATCTTTCTTTTCACCCAGTGAGCCACAGTTTGGACTTATAAACTCCAGAAAAATGAAATAATGAATTTCAATTGTTTTATGCAACTGTTTACAGCAATTTGTTACAGCAGCAGTAGGAAACTAACACACTGATAAAATATGATTTACCAGACTAAATGGTTAAGCACTCACCTATAAACTAAAAATCAACATAGAAATTAAGATATTTTAGTGATTAAAACAAGCAAACTTACACACATAAAATACACAACAGTAAAATATTTTTGAAGGCCTTCAAATTACAAAGAGTAATTTACATTATAGTAATAATGCAGGTTTATAGTATAGGAATAGGAATGAGTTAAACTAAATATTCCAAATCAGTACAAGGTACTTCTTTTTTTTTTTTTTGAGACGGATTCTCACTCTGTCACTCAGGCTGGAGTGCAATGGTGCAAACTTGGCTCACTGCAACCTCCGCCTCCCAGGTTCAAGCGATTCTCCTGCCTCAGCTTCCTGAGTAGCTGGGATTACAGGTGTGCCACCACACCTGACTAATTTTTGTATTTTTAGGAGAGACGGGGTTTCACCATGTTGGTCAGGCTGGTCTCAAACTCTTGACCTTAGATTCCTCCTGCCTCAGCCTCCCAAAATGCTGGGATTACAGGCGTGAGCCACCACACCCGGCCCAATACAAGGTATTTCATTGAGGACTTCTTGAATGTCTCCTAAAATTTCTAAATACAATTAGATACACAGATTATAATGATTTGAGTTTAGGAAGATATTGCAACATGTATGTTTCCTATATATAGAGAATCAGTATAAATTCATACTTATAAAATTATATATTCTCTGAATAGTTATGCTCAGTTTTAAATACCTTTATTTTATTTTAGGGGTTCTTACAAATGCTTCATTTGTGTTATACAGAAATGCAGATTACCGGAAATATAAATGATATCCATTAATACAGGATTCAAAAACACAAAAGGTCCAATAGAAACTGTTGATTACCTAGTCTTCTTCATCATGCTGCCATTTGAGTCATTTATATTCTTACAAAGAAATGAGATTAACCAATAACTGGGAATCTAGAAACTCACCTCTTCTCTCTTATAGAAGTAAATAATTGAGATTATGTCATGCCCAAAAGTATTGTGTGAATCAGTATCACACTACCGCGTAGGCACTTTCATTCATGTTCGTTTTCTTTTTTTTTTAATACTTTCAACTTTTATTTTAGATTTGGGGGTACATGTGCAGGTTTGTTACATGGGTATATTGTGTAACTCTGAGGTTTGGGGTACAAACAATCCCATCATCAGGTGGTGAGTATAGTACCCAATAGTCGTTTTTTGTTTTGTTTTGTTTTGTTTTTAAACCTACATTTTATCTTTTATTTTTATTTTATTTTATTTAACTTTAAGTTCCGGGATACATGTGTAGAATGTGCAAGTTTGTTATGTAGGTATACATGTGCCATGGTGGTTTGCTGCACCTCTCAACCCATCATCTAGGTTTTAAGCCCCACATGCATTAGGTATTTATCCTAATGCTCCTCGTTCTGTCCTCCATCCCTTGACAGGCCCTGATGTGCACTGTTCCCCTCCCTGTGTGGACTACTACGCAGCCATAAAAAAAGAATGAGATCATGTCCATTGCAGGGACATGGATAAAGCTAGAAGCCATCATTCTCAGCAAACTAACACAAGAACAGAAAATCGAACACTGCATGTTCTCATCCAACAGTAGCTTTTTTGCCCTCCCACTCCCCATTGTAGTCCCCAGTGTCTATTGTTCCCATCTTTATGCCCAGGTATACATGTTTAGCTCCCACTTATAAGTGAGAACGTGAAGTATTTGGTTTCCTGTCCCTGTGTTAATTCACTTAGGACAGTGGCCTCCAGCTGCATCCACGTTGCTGCAAAAAACGTGATTTTGTTCTTTATTATGGCTGCATAGTATTTAATGTTGTATATGTACCACATTTTCTTTATCCAGTCCACTGTTGATGGGCACCTAGGTTGGTTCCATGTCTTTTCTATCGTCAGTAGTACTGTGATTAACATATGAGTGTGTGAGTGTTTTTGGTAGAAAGTTTTATTTTCTTTTGGATATATACCCAGTAATGGGACTGATGGGTCAAATAATAGTTCTAAATTCTTTGAGAAATCTCCAAACTGTTTTCCACAGTGGCTAAACTAATTTACATTTCCATCAATGTGTATAACTGTTCCCTTTTCTCCAAGACCTCACCAACATCTAATATTTTTTGATATTTTTAATAATAGCCATTCTGACTGGTGTGAGATAATTCTCATTGTGGTTTTAATTTGAATTTTTCTGGTGATTGACAATGTTAAGCATTTTTTCATGTGTTTGTTGGCTGCTTGAATGCCTTTTTTTTTTTTTTTTTTTTTTAGCAAATGCCTCTTCATGCCGTTTTGTCAATTTTCAGTGGGGTTGTTTTTTGTGTGTTGAATTGTTTAAGTTCCTTATGAAATCTCGATTAGTTTTCACTCAGTTCTGAAACATATAGAAACCTGAAAAATCAGAGGGTTAACTCTTTGTTGTTCTAGTTTAATTGAGCATAAATTATAATTAGTGAAATACTTTATGTGTGTCTTCTATTAAATTCAGGAGAACCTACCCTCACTCTTTTTTTCTATAAAAGTGGCAATAACACATTTTAGTAAAATCTCTAGCTTACCTAAGGCTAAACAACCTTTCAAAGCAATAACATTTGCATGACTATAAGCATTTCAGCACATCTTAGCTGGAGTGTGAAATAATTTGGTATGACTATGCCATTTTAAAAATAAAACATTACATTTTATGTCTTGGGAATGTGATTTGATTTCAATCAACAGTATATAAAACTGTACCAACACATTCATCTTTAATGTAAAATATATGTGCCTATGCACATATGTGAATTCAATGGTGATTTAAAACATTTTTTGATTCTTGTATATTTTCTTGTTTCCTTTGCTTTACTTTTTTAATTGCATAAAATTTTGTTAATATCAATTATTTCAATCATTTTATTATATAAGATATGGGATTGAGTAGAAATGCTGTCTGGAATTTGGCAATCTAGGTGAAGGAATATTCATAATACTAATAATCATAATAGTAGTAATATTGGGTATAACTGCCATATTCTGAAATGTTATGAATACATGAAAGTTATAATTATAAATTATAATAGTCAAAGAAGAATAAACCAGATCTCATAGAGACAAAGTGATTGCACTGTAAAACATGGGTAGTACACCTAGTCTCATAGTCAGAGTATCTGATTCTTAAATAAATTTTTAATTCACCATATCCTTTTATCTGATACATTTAAACTACCATTAGACACACACGGATCTTAATATATCATAGACGTGCATGTCTAATGAGAAACAAATAGTTCACTGATTTCCTCAAATATAGGAAATGCACAGAGAAGCACTGTTCTCACAGTAAAATGCAACAAAGCACAGGAACCTATATTGCAAACCTGCGATCCAGGCTGCATGTGTTCCCATCTTGGTTCTGCCACTTCTCAGATGTGCAACCTTACACAAATTACAAATGCCATCTCTGGGCTTCAGTTTCCTCTTTTCTAAAATAAAGATGGACAACATCCTTATCCCACAGGGCTATTATGAGAATTAATAGTTACTATCTCGGAAATACTTATAACACTACCTGGTGCATATTAAGCACTGTAGAAGTATTTGTTCAACAAATGAAAAACAGTATTAAGTCTCAAAACAACTGTCAATCTTAAAAAGAACCAGTTGTATTCCAAATTCTAAAGAAATATATAAGAAATGCAGGACAAAATATTTTTCTTACATCTACTCTACTCTTGAAAGGAGACTGACCAAAGATTATAGACTGCTCATCTGTTTATTCATAGATATAATCAAACAATTTAAACCTTCTCTTTCAACATTATGATAAATGTCATGGTAGCGGTAGTTAAGAAAGCAAACGCTTGTCAAAAAAGTTCTTGAGGTAATATTCAGAGTGATGAGGCAGAAGTATTCATAATTTCAGCTAATTTAGAACTTTGATGCTATTCCCAATGATAGTTACCGGGAATCAAATTAATGCCAGTACACTTAGCAGGGTTTGTGTATTTTGTGTACAATTACCCACCACATGCTGGAATAAGCAACTCACTCGCTGTGTTAATTGGGTAAATCACCATTTTTATTTCACTATCCCTCAGTTTAGTCTCAGCAGTTTAGGTCATTTCTGAGGAATATAAGGGTATTAAATAGAAATTAAATGATGTTTTTTAACAAGAGAAGATACTTAAGTTCTCCACAGACAGACACTTTAAATACAGGTTCTTATATTATTAATAATATTTATCACAAGATAAGTACCATCAAGCTATATCACCTGTAAGAAAGTAGAATTTTCAATCATTATCACAAATAATAAATTCAGAACAGAATTAAGCACTTACGCTATTCAAGGATTCCTGAATTCTGAAGTTGGAAATTTGGGGCATAATAAGATATCCTTTTGGCAGCCATGAAAAGTTAAGTTTTTCTAGAAATTTAATCAGGTGCTTCTTGGCAGTCCTGCCCTTTATTCTACCCAGAAATTAGGTCATGTCATGTGAGATCTAACCAAATATTAGAGTTAGAATATAGTTCAATATGCCCTCGGATTAATGGCCATCCAGTGAAACTGTTTATCAACAAGAAGCAGCATGAGTCATTATCAGTTTTCAATCAATGAAGATTGATTTCTATACCCGACCTTGATTTTTTCATACCTCTCTCCTCATATTTTGCTTTTCTCTTTTAGCTCTGCCTATATTGTTGGTATTCTTTCCTATTTCCAAGCATAAGGTTTCAACAAAATGTGAAATCAAAGTTATGCTAATATCAATTTAGAATCAATGTTAAAGTTCTCCTCAAATCAATTTTACCCAACCATTTATTTTGTTAGCTTATATTTCTTCTTTATCCATATAAAAAGCTATATGAATTTTTCTTTCATTTTTATTTAGCAAAAGCACAGTCTCAGAATTGACAACACCCTAAAAGTCTCCTCTGCTACATATGTAGGATGACTAGCCATCTAACCTTGAATATTTCCATTTTAGGGCATATTTAATATCTATCCATCCATTTAGTATACCTTTATGAAGTGCTCCTTATGCCTTAGACAATTGTGTAAAAAGATAAATGCAGACCTACTGACAAAAAACTTTTATTGTTACAGAATTAATAAAACTAAACAAAAAACTACACACACCATTGAGGTAAATACTGTGGAGAAGTAATTCAGGGTGCTGTGGAAGTCAATAATGGTGTAACCTAACCTAGTTTTCAGTGACAAAGAAGGTTTTCTTAGTAGGAAGTAATATTTAGGCTAACATGTAAGGGAAGAATAGAAGTGAAATGATATAGGGTAGAGGGAGGAAAAAAAATAGAATTGTATTTGATAGAAGAAAGAGTATGAACCAATATCTATATTAGGCTAATCTATAATTCAGTCCAGCAAGTATGGCCTTTGGATGATAAAGTCTGGGAGTGGGTGGTATTAAAAAATGAAAAACACACACAGAGGTGAAGAGTTGGGTGACGCAGCAGAGTTAGAATCTTTGTTCTTTTGTTGTTTATTTATCTGTTAAGTATCACAATGTAGAAGTTTCAGGCACAGAAGTAAAGTTATTTTGGAAGAAGGAAGTTCACGAGGAGTTGGGTCAGCAGCAAGATGCACAAATAGTGGGTGACCTACCTTTTAGAAGAGGACAAAGGCTAACATGTGAGATGGTATGCTTTTCTGTGTATTGACTAAGGAGGTAAGAGCCTTTTTTTTTTCAGTCATGCCAGTCTCTTGGGGGATATTGGGCACTTGAGACTAATGATTAAGCAAACTGAAATGCAGACAGAGGTCCTCTGGTTGTGATTACAGACCAGATGTTCTGTTTTTTTGTTTTTTGTTTTTTTTTTTTTCTTTTTTCTTTTTTTTTTGAGACGGAGTCTCGCTCTGTTGCCCAGGCTAGAGTGCAGTGTCGAGATCTTGACTCACTGAAAGCTCCACCTCCCGGGTTCACGCCATTCTCCTGCCTCAGCCTCCCAAGTAGCTGGGACTACAGGCGTCTGCCACCACGCCCGGCTAATTTTTTGTATTTTTAGTAGAGACAGGGTTTCACCGTGTTAGCCAAGATGGTCTCCATCTCCTGACCTCGTGATCCACCCACCTTGGCCTCCCAAAGTGCTGGGATTACAGGAGTGAGCCACCGCGCCCGGCCACAGATGTTCTATATAGTTCAGTGGTATTGACAGCTATGCTCTTTGAAAGGACAGCTGTGTTATTTCGAAGGGCAGCTGTCAGAAGTACATTAAATAATGTCAAAGCACTGAGTCAATGTCTAGAAACCTCAGAGAAGACAACTTTAGGTAATGTTTACCTTTCTTCCCATTGAAAACATGGGATAGTATAAGGTACACCAGTAACAATTCTGAGCATTGCCAGCCTAAAAGGAGCTTTCCTCTGTTAGTGAATTGTGAGTCAATAAGGAGACATTTTCTCTTAGAAATGTCTTTCTCACGCTAAGCCTGAGATGAATGCTTGTGTGTTGGCACTTGAAATCCTATTCCTTTTCTTCTCTCTCCTGTATCACAGGTGCTCTAGCATGACTGGCATGACAATTCCAAAAAAAAGAGAAAGGCTCTTATCTATTTCTTCCTTGGTCAATGCATGGAAAAGCATAAGCTTAGGAACTGTATTTGGTTCCTATCCCAACATGGATCTATCAAAATACAGCTTAGTTTCTACCAATGAGATGGACTTGTACAACACATAAGATAAACAGAATTATTTCCGACAATGGCATGAAGTTATGTGATTTTGATACAAAAAAGAATTTGCAATAGTCTCTATATTTTCCTCAATAAAACACCTACTTTGGTGCTGCAAGTAGACACAATCACTCACTAGAGTTTACTGTAGTTCCAGATCTGGGTTTCAGTTGACATTTCTGATTATTTGAAAGCCAGTGGTAAACCCAAAAACTAATGGTAGACTTCTTTACATTTTCTCTTTCAGCTCTTGTAAAAGATTTACAAGCACCATTTTTCCTCTCTATGATCTCTTCCTGTTTGAACTACCTAGATTTATGTCACTCAATTGAATAATGACATATATCAGTAGAGATAAGCCACTGAGAAAAAAAGCAACATCTTGTTTACCTATTCAAAGAAGTGATGTAGAGTTGATGTGCAGTACACATTTGTTCAATGAATCAATATATGAATAAACAATAAGAAGTATCTGACTCTAGTTGTTCAATGCAAGGAAACTTCTTGGACTATCTCTGAACCAGAAATTTGATCCCATCACTAAAGCAACATTCATATCTTAGATGGACCTTTAAACCATCACCCAAACTACTCTCAGGCCAAAAATTGCATGATATATAATTAAACATTTTTTAGCTTTCAGACAATAAATAACTGATGATGACATAAAGTGGCAAAATAATCTTACCTCCATTTTAGTCATGTATTGTGATTTTGACTCCCCTCAAATAAACTGTGAAACAGGCTTATATAACACAATATTGTAATTTAGTAATATTAAATATAGTTTTCTGCCAGTGGGGAGAATTACACAAATAGTGATGAATCGGAGAAGGAAGAGCACTAAAAGTAATAATCATTATTATTAATACTTTGATCTTATTTTCATAGTATTGAAGTAATAACTTATTTGTTGTGCTCATCTTTCTCTTGGATATTTGCTATTTGTGTAATTCTCCCATTGATGAAACCCATATTTAGATCCTATCTTATACTTCAGCTTTTACACACTCTTTTAAATCTCATCCAGACATCTCATTAGGAGATAACCAATTAACAAATTTACCTTTAGAAGTCAAAAGACAGACATATTCTCCAATTCAGGAAAAAAAAAAGAAAATCACGTTTCTCCAGAAAGCTTTTAGAAAATGAATACTTCAAACCCAAAGAATTTCAGGGCTGAAAATTTGGCAGAGAAATCTCACATCACGCCATGTTATCTAAAGCAGCAAAAAAAAAAAAAAAACCTGAACCAAAAATATGTAATGTTTTATATGTTGCTTTTTAAAAATATATAGTGAAGGGAGAAATTTAAAGTATCTCTAAGTTCTAGAAATGCAATCAAAGGAGCATTAGATAAATAGTACACATACACACACACACACACACATACACAAACACACCACACATAACACACAAAAGTGTGTGGGGGAAAAAGGGCGCTTATTAAATATTGGGACTTTGCAGGATAATACCTGATTTTTTTCCAGTTTTGATATTTTAAACAAATTTTAGGTTACAAAAATAACCTATTTTACACATTTAAAAACAACATGCATGGAAAAGTCATATGAAAATAAATTCCACTCAGTGATGTAACTAGGTTAGCAAGTAAAACCTGAAATCTAATGCTGACAAATGAAAAGTAATACAGTGTGAGTACAAAGCTATAAATCTAAATGTTGTATGAGAAATTCATACCTAATATGATATATTTATTTGAAGCCAGATAGGTAAGATGTTCTTTTCAAAACATAGTGCTGTAAAGAAATTTACATAAAAGTAAATTATAAGAGATTTAAGCATTCAAAAATTTTTCTGAGAATCCTGTTGTTGTTTATTAGACAAATGTCTCTCCACAATCTGCAATGAAAGATGTGGCAGAGAGACTCAATAAGAGCAAAAAATTATTTTTATCTACAATTAAATGACATGAACTGTGAGGATAAGAGGGAAAAAAATGTGAGCCATACACCTCGGTAGCCTTTACAAAGATGGTGAGAGGAGTTTTACAAGAAAGAATACTAAATATAGACTGGTATCATGCCAACTTCAAATTGCTATATTCAGCTCAATAAAAAAGTGACATAGAAAAAAGCAATCATGAGAATGAAAATATTCAAAAAATATGTCAAAAAGCACTTTTTGAAAGAAAGCATAAAAATTACATGGAAATTCTCTATATAGTACCTTGAGAGACTAAATCTACTGCAGTTAGTCATGAGGGAAACAAATGACAATGATACTAAGAATCTAAAAATAATGAATTACGTTCTTATATGTCTTTCATCGGTTTGCTTGTGGGCATAAGACTTTCTCGGAAAGTAAAATGAAGCAATGACTAAAGTGCCGAGAATGAGTTATTCCTTCTTACTATCTAGAAAAGTGTAAGTTACTGTCAATCCTGAAATGATTCTTCAAAAATTTGCGTTTGCACATGCATGCTTATTTATGGACAACTTTTTTGTTTGTTTGTTTACCATGCTTCTTTGTCATCAATATAATTAAGCTTTCAGATTCAGGGCTGCTTTCATTTTGTAGATTTTCCTTTGCTTTTTAACCCTACAAAGTATTTAATCAACACCCTTTTGCTTATCATTTTGCATTTTACATGACAATACCCTGGCTATATTTATCTAAACAATTAAAGGTAGATGGTGAAGACAGGCTATTTCACCATCAAGATCCTAGAAATATAACATTTAATAAATAGATCAGTGTTAAAACTTCACGGTGATATTTATCACTAACAACAAATCACATGAGGTGTTATTACATGGATAAAGTGAAGTGGTGAAGGTGTAATCATGAAAAGACCCATTGTGACAGGTAATGCACAAACAAGTCAAAGCAGCTGACAGCAAAGGTCCTTCAACTATAAGGAAAAAGGTTCCATTCAGCTATAAGGAAGCTGCAAAGAACAGCTCAGGCATCTGCCGCCCTACCTCCTTTAGGATAAATTTATCCTGGGCAGGAAACACTAAAATATTTTTCAGCAAACTATAGTCCGGATAAAATTAAATTCATTCACAAGTTCTATGGACCTAATAAAGGCTCAATAAGAATAATTTATTGATTAGAGTTTAATGAGTATCTATGGCATATATAACATTTTAAATTTAATTCAAACAGAATCCATATCAAAAGAGTGAAAATTAGTAATAAAAATAATGGTAATAATAAGTAGGGAGCGCTGCAGGAGGAAAGAGGAGAAAGGGAGATTTCCTAATATTTAAGGAAAGTTTATGAGGAGTTGGTTTTGTTAAAAATATCTGATCCAGATTATTGCATGAGGAAAATGTGAAATAATTTCACTCTTTCAGAAAAATTACCTGAGATTTGGAGAAGCCAAACAGCCAAGAGCACATAGCTTGTCAGCAGAGAACCCCATTCTGGTTTAAACCTGCTCACTTAAGGACTAAATCCATATATAACATGTACTTGGCACCTAGCAAGGTACTCAAGATGCAAAACTGAAGATATAGTCTATTCCTTCCACACTTTAGTCTAGTGAAGAGACCCATAGAGCTCAGGAGTAGGTATAAGGGCTGTATAAACACAGATGATGGAAAAAGCAAGGACAACTCACGGAAAGCTGAAAATAGGAGATAGGCACCAAAATGGAATTAAAGCAGATCTTTTTGACAATAAGTTCATATTCCTGGTTTACTAGATGAAAATACAGCTCATATATCACACTTATCCTCACAAAAGATAATTCCAGTATCTCTAGTACCAAGTAACTAATTGATCATAGAAGATAATGCTGTGTAAGTTCTACAGTGTTACATAAAAAGTGTTTTAGAAAGGGAATAAGATAACTGATTTACCAGGCAGACAAATAGGAGTTCCATGATAATAACTTGTTAGACTCTATTTTATGCCCAGTGCTGTAAATAGTTTCTAGTTCAAATAGATGCTCAATGACAAATTAATGAGCACTCTCAGTTTTATAGCTGCAGTTTTGTTGACTCCAAGGTTTGTGGTCTTTGTAAGGTAGTGCAAAGTACATGAGTAAAAAAAATGATGCTTATAACAGGAACAAATACTCTGCAAGTAGAAATTTTCCACTTAGTAGCTATCTCACAAACTCTGTTTAGTAAGTATTCAAACAGTCAATGTGGAACCCTGAAGGTGTCATTTTGGCTTGCTGTACTCACACACACACAAAATGATAGTTATCCAAACAATTAAACCAGAAATAAATGTTAATCTAAATTATCTGAATAAAGGGCCCAGTCATGGAATCAGAACTCATACTATTGATATTAGAAGATCAACATAGTTATATTTGAGAGACATATATTGAAAATAATAAAGCAAACATTCAGTAAAAGACTATTGCTCAGTATTTTAAAATGTCTACTGAATATGAAATTACTAAGTATATTTCAATATGGGAAATTATCATCTTTGATATTCTCTAAATAAGGGCCTGGAAGACACTTAAAAGGTGATCTCTTCCTTTAGGTCTTTAGTCAAATGCCTCTTTATTAGCAAAAGTCTCACTGGCCTCCTATTTCAAACTGTACATCTTACTTCAACACTGCCTATACTCCCTTTACAGCTTTATTTTATTTTCTCCTTAGCAGGTAGCAGTGTCTAATATATTTTTTCTTTTAATATTTTACTTGATCTATTTCTCTCACTAGAATCTAAGCCTCATCAGGGGAAGATAACTTACTGAATGAGCAATGTTGTAGAAGCTTTTTGTTTCACAAAAGAAGAAAATGAGCATATATTTGCTCATGACTTATCGGGGCTGGACCCAAATAATTGCATAGAGGTGTCTCATATATAGAATGTTACCTAAACTCAGGCTTTTAGCTGTAGGTGAAGTTGAAATCATATCTGACTGAAAGTCAGAATACCATAGTAGGAATCCTCACATTAACCTATAAAAGGATTTCAGAAATGTCTGTGTGGGGCAGATAATTAGGTCAAATAGATCTGGAGAAACCTTGTTATCAAGAGCAACCGAGAATCTCCTTGAAAGAGAACACAGCCTATATGAGGGAGGAACACACACTAAACTTGACCCAATAACAAAGTTTTAGTCACAGGGAAAGAAAGTAAATTATCAGTGTAGTGTGGGACCAGTCACTCAGATTAATCTGGGTTAAGTTTCACATTTGAGTCCTGTGAAGCAAACAGAGTTGAAAAGGAGCTTATAAGTAAAACTGAATAAGTTGTTTCAATAAATGACTAAGGCATTAGAGCATAAGTAGCCACCCTCCAGTAAAGTATAAAATAAAAAGTAAAGTGGGAGAGACAGAGGCATTCTTGCCAAACTCAGGAATGAATTACTGTGGTAACAGTTATAAAGGGCTTCAGTGCCTCAACTATGAAAGAGGATAAAACCTTTCACCCAGCAAATTCCTGACAGGAGACAGCAAAAACCGATGGATACAGTGGCATCTATGAGATATCAGATGTTCATAGAAGTAGCCAGCAGAAGGCTTAGAATCAGAATAAGAGGAAAGCAAGCATTAGAGGAAGCCAAGTGACAGCTGATTTGACTTTTGATTGAATTTACATTTGAACACGTGAAATATGTGCCTGGAACTCCTAAGAATACTTAGCATGTTTTGCAGAAGGCTAAGAAATGCATAAGCTAGAATATTTTAAGAACAAATTTAATTTGTTATTACTATTAATGTGACTCCATCTGTAACACCTATAACCATAGAAATCCACATTAAAGAAAGAAGCACAAAAACAAATTGAAAATAAAAACAACCAAGTCGAATAATGTTCCAAGTTTGACACCATGTCAATAAGGTGAAAACAGCAACAATCTACAATATCATACTTTGCCAATTAAACTTCTGAGCACGAGTATAAAGTGATAATTAGCAAGATTCAAATGTTACTGCCTTAAGAACAAATTAGGGTATTCAGGCTGAAAGTAAGTCTATAATATTTAGTAATAACAGGTAGAAGTTGGAAAATGTCAGGTAACTATTACAAGCACTTTTACCTACAATCATGACAATCTTTCTTTTACATTTCTAAAATCAGCTTAATTGAGGTATAATTTATATACAATTAAATGCACCTATTTTAAGTGAGCAGTTTTTCAAACACATATACCCAGGTAATTACTACACTAAGAGACAGAATATATTTATTATCCTAAAATTACCACGTGCTCCTTTTTAGTCAATCTTCCACATCTCCCCCTCTGCCAGACAACTACTGATCTCATTTCTAACAATATAAATTCTAATATTCTGTTTTAGAACTTCATATAAATAAAAGCATACTGTATTTAATATGTTGTCTCTGGCTTCTTTTGGTAAACTTTTTTTTTAGAGCCATTTTCATTCTTGAGTGTATCAGTAGTTCATTCATTTTTATTGCTGTATAGTATCCCATTGTATGGAAATACAGTAATGTGCTTAATCATTCTCCATCAAAGTCATTTTTGAAGCAGGCTCCTCCTCTATATAGGCACCCTCCCAAAATCTCCTTTAGGAGTTTCACAAACGTAAAACAAAAACCCACTCATTATTTCTAGTGGAAAACTACATAAGTCACTATTAGCCTGAAGGCAAATGTTATATACTGAAAACTGAATACCTTGCATAATGCAAATATATAAAATATATACAAACTATATAAATACATTACATTGTATATAAGTTATACCTAATTAAGCTGATTTAAGAATGTTTAAAAAACAGATCATCATAATTGACTTCTTTATGGATAAAAAAGAGGTCATACCTTGAGGGAAGGACTACTTACAATCACAAGGAAAAGACTGATGGGCAGACTCCAATATGGCCCCAAAGATCCCAGCCTCCTGGGATTCTCACACTTTCTTATTTTGACCTGTTGTGTGTGGGCCCTGCTGAGTGACTCAATTCTTCTGAGGTCATAAAAAGCAGGGTGGCATTTCTTTCTATTGCTTGTGCTTATTCCATCTCTATTTCTATTATTTTTTGTTTATGCATGTGTATGTGTGTATGTCTGTGGTTTGACAGTGGCAGTCGAATTTAAAGAATAAAGATCAATTTATTTTGTGTGACTGTAAAAGACACCATGCCTGTACTACCGGCATGTGTTTTGAAAAGACAAATGCTCTGGTGGAGCTATCTTAATTTTGTCTGGTTTTGCTTTGAGAGTTGTTTGCAGGAGGTGTGAACACAGGATGAAAAGATTTCATAAAGAATTCAAGGAGAGTTGTCATCTAATGCTGCAGATTATTTAAAACAATGCAAACTAGACCCTCCCATTAATGTACATTTCTTATTCATTGCAAGATCTAGTAAAACCACCTTGTTGGAAACAGAAAACGAGGTCACACCTTGAGGGAAGGACTATTTACGGTCCCAAGAAAAACACTTTGGTGGGCAGCCTCCAGTATGGCCCCAAACATCCCAGCCTCATGGAATTCTCATACTTTCTTATTCCCACCTGTTGTGTGTTGACCGTGCTTAGTGACTCAATTCTACTGAGGTCATAAAAGGCAGGGTGGCATTTCTTTCTGTTGCTCATGCTTATTTCACCTCTATTTCCTACCATGTCACAGGCAGTCCTAGTGAGCCCACATGGCAAGGAACTGTAGACGTGGATCCTCCAGACTGAGTCAGTCCTGAGGTAGCTACAGACCCCAACTCCCAACCCTGACAATTTGATTGCAGCCTTGTGAGAGATTCTGAGCCAGAACCACACAGCTGAGACACTCTCAGAAACTTTTTAGTTGTTTTAATTCACTCAGTGTTAGAGTACTTTGTTGTTCAGCAACAGATAAATAGCAGAAAGCCTAACCTAGAACAAAACACAGAAACTGTAGTGATGAGTGTTAAGATTGAAGTGAGATAGAAAATTATTCTGCCAAAACTTCCTAGGAATTGGGTCTGAACTCCCCAGAAACGTAGCTATATGACACTCATGGAAAAGGGTTAATGCAAAGGAGCTGCGAGCTAAGTGGGGCGATATCCCAGAAGGTCCCAGGATGACACATGTGAGCCGGTAGACTAAAACTTGCCAAATGCAGCAACTAATTTAATTACCCTTTGGGTACACTTACTCATTGTTATCACCGAAACTACAGAAAAGGCTGTTTTAAATGATAGCTTGGCTTCTCCTTTTGTGAAGCTAAGAAGGGAAAAAAATTGTTTCGTGGTGGGGAGAAGGTATTGAAGGAAAGAACATTACAGCATCTCATGAATAAAGACTTGGGACCCCAGCTACAGGTAACGGCCATGTCAGTTATAGGTGGCCAAGCAGTGGCTCAATATGTCTACTGGTAGTGAGAAGTGAAACCAGCTGGACTTACTGGGTCAAGTGGGGACTTGGAGAAATTTTCTGTCTTACAAGAGGATTGTAAAACACACCAATGAGCACTCTGTAGCTACAAGGGGATTGTAAACTGCACCAATCAGCATTCTGTAGCTAGCAAGGGGATTGTAAAATGCACCAATCAGTGCTCCGTAGCTAGCAAGAGAATTGTAAAACACACCAATCAGTGCTCTGTAAAATGCACCAATAAGCAGGAGTCTAAAAATAGCCAATCACGGGGAGGATTGAAAAAAGGGCACTCTGATAGGACAGAAACAGAACATGGGAGGGGACAAATAAGGAAATAAAAGGCGGCCACCCTAGCCAGCAGCGGCAACCCACTTGTGTCCCCTTCCACCCGTAGAAGCTTTGTTCTTCCGCGTCTTTTCCGCTCTTCACAAAAAAATCTTGCTGCTGCTCACTTTTTCAGTCTGTGCCAGCTTTAAGAGCTGTACCACTCACCACAAAGGTCTGCAGCTTCATTCTTGAAGTCAGCAAGACCACGAACCCACCAGAAGGAACCAACTCCAGACAGAGGAGAATATAGTGATGTGGCACTTTGAAAAGTGGAGCAAATAAGAACATAGAGTTGTATCCTAAAGCAGTGCCTCTTAAATCATAATAGAAAACACCTGGGGATCTTGTTAAATAATGGAGATCATTCAAATAGTCTGGGGTCAGACCTGAGATTTCACATTTCTAGCAAGCTCCCAGGTGATACCCATGCTGCTGTCCATAAACTATAATTTGAGTAATAAATTTATATAACACATGTAAGAGTGATTACTCATGAAGACATAAAGACATAAAATATTGGAATGGACATTATTAGAAGCCTCAAATTCCTACAATTAAAAAGGTGAGAACTCAAAGTCATAAATATTTGGGGATTAATTACAAGTATGACTTCATCTTACATTAACAGACTGGTTAAACCTAGAACAACAATATACAAAAATATAGAAGAGATTAGGGATTTTGAAGTCACCAGTGGCTTCAGAGCTGTGTTCTTGTTCAAAATATGTCTATATTTATTTAAGGCTATATCATGAATAGTCCTGTTTTAATATATATGACAGACTTCACATTAATACAAAGAGATTGGGAATTCTCTAAAAATTTTGGCAGACAGACAGCATTTTTGATCTTGATCCAGAGAAATGTTAATGAATGATTTTAAAATGAGGGGAAAATCTTGAAGCAAAATATGGTTTTCCATAAAAAAATAAAATAAAAATAAGCCTATTTGTAACCTTGAAAAAAATGTATTTTTTTCTTATTGCATAGAACACAGGAAATCTACAATTTCCAAAATATTTCCTCCAGCCCCAAATGGTGCTTTCTCTTTTCATACAAAGCATTTCTCTCTCAATGCCATTACAGTCTTTTGCTTTGTTTTAAAAACATTTATTCAGCACCTAGCAAAATTAAGTTATTAAAACAGAAAGTATTAAAATTTTTCCCTTTCTTCCAATAAGAATAATTAAACTCTTTGTGTTGTGCTTCCATCTTTTCTACTTATTTTAAATCATTTATATCAGTTGCCATCCCCTTCCAAATAAATTATAGCCCGTTATGTAGAATATGCCTAAACAAGCAGATTATATAATCTACTTTTCTATAATTACAGTGGACACTTTACTTCTAGTTTTGAGAAAACATTTGTTTTCTATGTATTTCCCTTAAATATAAATGAAGGAGAAATTATATTGCACATGTCTTCAGTAAAACTGAAGTGTATAAAGTTTTTGCAGTCCTTATTAGTGACACCAGAAGTGCCCTTTTACATTTCAATTTTCATTTAAATAAATTCAAAAAGATGAAGCACCTATGGAATTATGATCAATGATTAATACCAAATCAGTCTAAACACAAGCAAGGAGCTTAATAAAGCAAAAATAAAGTGATGCTATTTAAATCTGAGTTTTCAGTTAATTTATTTTCTTTGAAATGCTGATAGCCTTGAAAGGCAGATATAGAAACGCCTTCGATAAAATGCTACATTTCTCAAACAATCTGCTATGTTGTTGGAGTTTAATGGCTGGCAGCCTAATGAGAACGAATGGCTTACAATCTTCCAAGACTGACCCACTTAGTCATTCACACCATCCATCGAATGAGAGACTGCTTCAGAGGTACAAGGTCACACCCTTGCAACAATTATTCTGTCTAATGAGGTGTCACAAGAAATCTACTAGTTCAAAGGTGTGTGGTAAGGGCAGCTGGGGATAAAATATTTGGTGTCCTTGCACCGAAGTATAGATACACATTTCTGAGCAGATCTTTGTCACAGAACCAAATTAAATAAAAAATGCTACTTAGTTATGGAATCATTTGCACTTTAAAGAGAGAGAAGTGATAAGAATTTTAGTTTCATGTTGTCAAGGAGTTGGTTGGGGGGACCTTCAGGAGACATTTTTCCCCCAAAAGCTCAATGACAGGTTGACTTGATTATTCAAATGATAACTATTTATAGGAAATAATTAGACCATATGTTAACCTCAGAGTTTAAAATAACCAATTTGCTTATACTGTGTGGTTCTTGTCTAACTCTGTAAAGGTACAATTTTCTGAGTGAAAATGAGGCTTAGGTCAAATCAAAGCATCCATTAACATATTATTGTGTCTACAGAAATCCATAGGACTGTATTAATTATCTAGGCAGCTGATGTAAAGAATAAAGAATTTTTTTAGTGTTAATTGTTAATTAAAGAAAATTAATGGTGAAAAGTAAATTAAAAATAAAGAGATGAACTATAAAAGATAATGAGGCAATTTACAACTAATTGAATAGCTTTACATAAATTTTCCCTCAAATAACCAATAATTACTTCCAAATAAGTTGGAAAAATCAGTGATAATTCAGTAAGCTTCTTGGCTCTAAATTTCTGCAAAGTGAAGCAAAGTAGGACCCTTTAAAAACATGTTTTCTTCTCAGCTGGTACACCAAATAGGCTAATCTTCCATAGACAACTGGGTTCTTTTTTGGGGGGCTCATTTTGCTACACAGATACAGAGTCATGTCTATGATTTAAATACAATTTGCCTATATTATTTAATATTTCTGGGGACATTTAATTTAATTGACTCACAATTATTATTATATATTTTATAATAAAAAATTAGAATTATGTACATATGTCAGTGATCTGCTTTAGCTGTTTTCCAAAGCACATCTTAAAGTGCATTTTAAAATAATCTTTCTATAAGCTCTAGCTACTTCACTAGTGGGGGGAAAGAAGCTAATATTCCATTATATATCAGAGTATTTTTTCCATTACACATTTAAGATAAGATGTTTTAAAAATTAGAACATAATATGATATCTTATAATAAGATTGTCAAGTGTATATCAAAGACTGTGATCTAAAAGAGAAACGACCAGACTGTCATTGCCTCCACTCCTTAATCGTGTGATTTGTAGTGCATTTCTTTAAAACATTATTGAAGCTATTTTCCTTTCAAATCATTTTTCTTCTAATCCACCACAGTTATATACACACAAATAGATACATGTGTTTATACCTACATTTGCTTTCTGACTTATTCCTACAAAAACACATTAAGTTAGACAATAGGATGACTGTTTTACAGATGAGAAAATGGAAGTTTTCTGACACTAGTAACTGTCTCAAGTTCAGTAATCCAGTAAGTACTGAAGCTGGAACGGAAATCTGAGTTTGACTACTTATAAATCTCAGGTTCTTTAATAAGACAGAACTTACATTGAACACAAAAAAAGTAAAAATTGTTAAAATTTCCCAAAGCATTTTATGTCCATAAGTAACATATATGTTATACCTATGTACACACACATAAAGATTAGTTAACTTACTCCCATTTACTGAGGCCCTGCCATACAGAGGCACTAGATTAAGCCTTTATAGTCAAATAATTACAAAGGTATATTTTGTTCTAAAATAATGTTTTACAGTTATAAACGATAACTAATTATAAACGCAGTATAAATTAAAAGAAACAAATAATAGGCCAGGCGCGGTGGTCCACGCCTGTAATCCCAGCACTCTGGGGGGCCGAGGCGGGTGGATCACGAGGTCAGGAGATCAAGACCATCCTGGCTAACACAGTGAAACTCCGTCTCTACTAAAAATACAAAAAATTATCTGGGAATGGTGGCAGGCACCTGTAGTCCCAGCTACTCGGGAGGCTAAGGCAGGAGAATGGTGTGAACTCGGGAGGCAGAGCTTGCAGTGAGCCAAGGTAGGGCCATTGCACTCCAGCCTGGGTGACAGAGGAAGACTCCGTATCGAAAAAAAAAAAAAAGAAAGAAAAGAAAAAGAAACAAAGAATAAGCACATGTATTTAAATGTAGACTACTTATTATGGAATGGCATAATTTAATGATTATATTCATTATTTTGTAATAAGCAGGGAATTAAATAAGTTAACCCATGATTCCACATTGAGTGTAATGATAAACATCCCTAAAAGCTGGTAGAATGTGAAAAATTAGAACCTGGTAGTAAAGAATGGGAAGGTAAAGAGAAGAAATTTACTTTGTCAGGGATAATAGGATTTATATATGTGAGAACTGGCTAAACTCTAAGGTACTAGCCTCATAGTTGTTAAAAATATCTGCCATTAATATTAGAATAGCGTTTTGTTACACTGCATGAACATGAATAACATGTGCAATACATGAGACATGACTGGTAGTAAAAACCAAGTCTTCGGTAGTATATGTAATTTTCCCAGGTTAGTCAAATAAAACATAAATATTTATAGGTATGTTTTAAAGGGGCTACTTCTAACAGCCGAAAAACATTATGTAACTATCTTTGTGTGATGGTTATTACAGGGTCCTATCTAGGTTATAGCCTTGGATTTATTTTCCATATATATATACACACACACACACACACACACACAGAGAGAGAGACATATATGTCCATATATATGTGTCCATATATATATACACATATATATATATATATGACCAAGGATTGCTGGAGGAAACAAATGCTTCATTATGAATAGTACGAAAGGTAAGTTAGGACATAAAAGGGCTCCAAAAACAATTTCTCTCCAAAATATGTTACTTGGTACCAAGACTGCCCGTTATAATTGTTTATCATATGCAAATACACATGTTACTATCTTTATATCCTGTAATAACTCAATATTTTATTTGATTTTGTTTATCAAAAGGAACTTTGTAACAACTATGCTTTAAATGAATATGCTTTGAGCACTGTCAGGGTTTCATTCTTCAAATAAATTTACTTATTTAATGTAATGATTCACCATTTGACTCCAAATAAACTGGTATTTTCTTAGCATTTAAACATCAAATTAGTAGAAATCAAAAAGTGCAGTTGGACTTCATTTAATATCCACTTTAAAATAACGCATGACTTGAAACTTTGTTAAGGAGTTAAAACAGCTCATTTAGACTGGAAAATATTTTTAATTAATGCATTCTGCACTTAAACAGCGGGTTCTATAATGTAACTGCAGTGGTAAGCAAAGATATCATTAACTTCTGCCAGAAGTCCCAGATTTAGGAATATCGGCTGTAATTAGAAAAATTAAAGCTACACTTCAGAATTAATTGAAATTATTAAAGTATTTACTGCTGCATTATTTACACCTAGAATGTCAGCAAGAAGCATAAACTTTCTAGTGAATAATTCTATAGTTTATATTAAGAACATAACAGGACTTCCATTGAACACTACTGGGTCTTTCTAGGTGGGCCTCCTATAAGCTTTCATCATATTTTGATTATCTGGACAATTTCATAAAAACTCTTTGCTGGGAAAGCATGAGGGCTAATGCATTCTTGATGGATGTGTGTGACGTAGTATATAGGCATTTGCTTCCCTCATCAAATCTACCAGCAGGACTCACTGCAAACTGAGATATTCTTATCGGACAATTGACTGTGTATGGAGTGACAAGAAAGCCACAGATTGAGGTCCAGTTTTCTAAATGCAGGAAACAAAACATGAAGAGATGTGAATTATAACTGTATCAATGTTGTTTTTGTTATTATTTGATTTTCCTTAGATATTACTCCAAATTTGAGGATATTATATTCGGTTTTACATAAGTATTATGCATTTTTAATTTGCTAGCTCAAAGTAAACATTTCTTCAGAAAGTAAAATTAGCCGGACATTAAAATTTTAAGTAAATAAAACTTTGCTCATGATTTCTGATTGGAACTCACCAATACAGCAAATGCAGATACAGCAACATGGAAGGGCATAATGGTAAAGAAATCACAGCAACATTTTAGAAATCTTCTATAGTATGTTACAGTTTAGGTTATTCTGTGAAGAAGATAAAATTATCCAAAAACCAGTCACATTATTTATTGCACAGAAAGCTGGACTGGACGTTGTCACCTGGATTCTAATTTCACCTTTACTTCTGAGAAACTAGCCATAAGAATTTGGCATTCAATATTATGGAGCCTCTTCTTTCTCATTAGTGAAATTAAATGTTTTGAACCGTGTGTGTGTGTGTGTGTGTGTGTGTGTAGATGGATAGATGGAGAGGTAAATAGGTAGAAAATCCAAACTAGAGTGGATAACAAAATATCTGAATCACCTACTATAGATTCAGAGAGTAAAGGAGACTAGTAGATGATATAAAGAAAGGAAGAGAGAGAATGTATGACACTACCAATTTTTGATATGATGAGGAGTAAACAGGTAAAATAGAGAATACAAACTCCAGTATCTATTCTCCTGTTCCTCTTATTAATAACAGCAACTCTCAAATTTTAGCTAGGTACATAACTAAACAGCTATAGGACTACATTTCCCAGCTTCACATACAACTGGGTATGACCACTTATCTAGGTTCAATGGCACTGACATGGAAATTGCTTTGTGCAAGGAAATTGGACCTTTCTATTCTCCTTGATTTCAATTTAGTCCATGATCCAAAACTGACCCTGTATATGAGGACCATTCCCTAGGTGATGACTGAGAAACATGATGGTAGAAACCTGGATCTACGAATGACAGTGAAAAAACCATGTCATCCCATCAGCCTGAACTACTCACCTTAAGACTGTTAATGATTATAATTGAGTTATTATCTGAGTATAATGATTATAATGACCAATAATTCCGCTTTGTTTCAGATACTTGTTTTGGAAGTCTTATGGTTACAGTAGCTTAGTCTTTAACTTATACAACAATGAATGCTGAATATTTAAATTATAAGATTTACTTTTCTACTGCAGTGTAGCATATGGGTTAATAAGTACTTTAAATGTATTTGATTTGATATTAATCAGGAATTCTGACATATGACCCCAAAACTTGGGGACAGGGTGGTCAAGAATTCTTAGACTGGTTATTCTATGGGCATAAATAAATAGGCAAAGAACCACTGTTTGCCAGGACAAATATTGCAACATTTTATTCAAAGTTTGGTCATGAAAATTTCCAAACTATTCTTCTATTCATTTGGTTGTTACTTAATCAGAAAACTCAGTTTTAAGATTTAACACAGATTGAAATGATTCAAGATTGCTCTATTTTAAAAAATAGCCTATTTTCTCCTTCAATTCTCTGAAGTTTTCATCAATAAGAGAAGAGCTTGATTATTTCCCCTTCTAATCAGAGGCTTTTACGCTTCCCAGTTATTTCAATCTCCCCAACAGATCAGCATCAATAATCATCACGCTTAATCACTGACTCAAAGAAGCAATCTCCCAATATTATGGGTTCTTCAGATCATAGGAATATTTTGCTATTGATAATATCAGCATTTTCATAATTGCCACATTATTTTTGGTTTGTAACCTAAAGAAAGTGTTCATGTAATACATTTAAAGGTTATTTAAAATACAGAGATGGAGGTTGTAATTATATTACTTATTTTATTTTATGACATAGTATTTAATATCTGAATTATCTTTCCTAAGACATATCAAAATTGATAAACTTAAAATGACTTGTTTAAACCATTATATAAACCAATTTTATTTAAATATCTTTTTAAATTGGTAATTCCACAGCAACTTGGTCATATATTATATAAATACTAATAAAAGAGTTTTCTGACATTTCTTACTATCAAAGCTACACTTTAAAAAATCATATCATATACACTCTCCCTTTTTAATCTGCAACATTCTTTTCAATATAGATTTTATGTTGTATAATGTGTGCCACAAGCCTGGAAAATACACCCAATTTCTTAAGATTGATGAGAGTAACTCCATACATGCCATACCCAACAGATGTTACAGCAACATCTCCAGCAACAAAGACCTGGAGCTCAGCCAATCTGTGAGCAACAAAGTACACGCCTACAGAGACCAGGCTAAGTAAGAAACCCACACAGCTCCAGGATGGTGAGCCAAAGGTAGCTGACCACTTCAAAGTTGGCAGGGGAGACACAACATAAAATTTTGCTAGAGATCATTACCTTGTACGGCAGACACTGGCTGCTGCTGGGAAACAACAGAAAACTGATCAATTTGTTGTGAAGAATAAGATAGTAGATGGTTCATCACGAGCAAATCCACAAAAACTGAGGTTCCTCAAAAGTTGGATTTCATGGTATATATGTTATTAACTAGAAAGTCTCATACAGAGTACCATATATGATACTCTGAAATCAGATTCAAAATTAGTGCCTGAAGAGAAAATGCATATAATATTACAAAATATGAGACAGCCTCTCCAACAGAGAAAATGCAATTATAAATCTTCATTATCACATCATTTTCATCATAAGCTAACTAAATTATTCAATTTAAACTTCAAGGTGTTTTTAGCTTTATTATAAAATTCTTCAGGGGAAAAATAGCAAGAAATAAAGATGAAAAGGTACTTTGCAATTTAGGTAATAAAGATTCCTTTATGTCACACCAAGATTTTTTCTTAACATTACCCTACATTAAATTAAAAATAATAATATTTTAATCATGATGATATTTGCATTTAAAATTCCCATTGGTAGCAGAAAAAAAGAATAGAGAAAGTAAGGTAGAGTCTGGGAGATAGTAGATAGCCATCCAAGTAATATTTGGTAAGGCCTTGAAGTAAAGTTATGGCCAAAGGGAAGAATTTGATTAAAAAAATAAAAAGTTGGCCTGATAGGACTTGATCACTAGTAGGTATCATTTTTATGGTAGGCTCCTACTGTGCTAAATGTGGAGGCTACCATAAATTTGATGAGACAATCTACATTTCTAAAGTAATATACTGACTTCAGTTGCAAATTTTGCTTATTTTAGCTAAATAACTGGACCTACTACATCTGTTTGCCTGTGGATACCTAATCCAGTATATCTTGTACTATATATATTGCATTTTCAAATTATATTGCATATAATGATTATATTAAATTTCTAGAATAGTGACTACAAAACAAAAACTTTGGACCTGAATTTTATATCTTCTTTCTTTGTAAAAAGAAAGGAAATATAATTGTATTATTGCTGATGTGTTAAATATTTGAGGACTTCTTTGTGTTGCTTTTTTAACCACTGCTCCTTCTCCAAGTTTTTCAGTGACAGAAGGCAAAAACTCTAGCTCATAACAAGCAGTTTAAGAGTTTAGCAGTTCCATGACGGTCTCCAGTGGACAAGTCTGCAACATCAAAAACTGCCCAGGCTGGCATATTTTCTACTCCTCAGTTCTCATTTACAACTGAAAATTCATTGAATTTTCTTAACAAGTAATGAGAAGACCTTAGGGAAGAAAGGAGCTGTCTCATAGGGGAAAAGATAATCTAATTACCCTGTTCACTAAGTGTTTACTATCTTTCACACCTGAAAGGAAAATTTGGTGCTGTTGATATATATGTCTCAAAAAAACTCAACTTTAACTTTCTATTTTATGTATTTTAACTTTCTATTTTTGTATGTATTTTATGTGCCCCTCCTAATGTAGGGAAAAAGCAATTTTGTATATGTGCTTTGCCATCTTGTGGTATTAATTAAAATTATAACCTGACAAATGTATACCTGAGACATAAGAAGTGTCGCTCGAATATGCTGTCAAAGAGCAAAGGTAATATTTTTCATTCAATTTTTAAAAGTCACATAACATTTCTGATAATTTCATATAACAAAGACATTTCTCTTGTCCTTTCAAAATTAGGGTATCAGGTTTCAATCAATACACACGCAGCATTTCTCATATATTAGAAGCCCAACAAATGCTTACTGAGAATTATTTTATTCAACTTTTTTAAAAAATTTGATGAATATGGAGATAACAGTTTAACTTTCATCTCCAGGTAATCTGAAGATTAAACCATGAGTTATGTTGTAACTCTGTGTCAGGTGAGCAGCCATACTAGATACAAGAACAGTGATCAACATATGAGAAAGACAAATAAGAAAATAAAAGTAATTTATGGTTGCAATTAAGTAACATTTCAACAAATGTAATACAATGTGATGGAGTGGTGTAAATAAAGGACAGGATGGATGGCAATGAGGCATAGGTAATACACAGTTCACCACAAATAATTGTAATTAAAATGACTCTCAGAAGACCAATTTTTGGTTTTCTGCTTCCTACTCATTTCTATGCTGATTATAATCAGTATCATTATATTTTATCTTGCATCAGTTAATCACAACAGTCTCATTTCATTATTATGTGGGGCATGCATTAAAATACTCTGAATTATAGTAACTGGCAGATGCGACCCTATTGATCCTAAATGTCACTCCACTCCACCATGAGCTTATCTTCCCTACTTCTGCATTGCTTTTCCACCATGCCTCTCACATGAGGTGAACTAACTCAAAACTCTTGGTTGGATCAAAAATTGTGGCTTTTAGTCATGAATTATCAAGTATAGCAAGGTGTTTAAGGAGCTGATATACCATAAAATCTGAGGCCAAGAGGCTGTAGAGGTTGGAGTGGTGGGAACCAAATGAATTAATCTCCCCAGGAAAAGGGACCTGAGCTTGAAGGGCTACCCCAGGGAAAGGCAGAGGGCACAGCAGGTTCTCTTTCTGCCAGATTGGAAATACCAAAGGAAGAAAAAAAATATACACTCAGAAGCATTTGTGCCACGCTCAACTTTGGGAGGAGAAACACTGGAGTTAGTTTTCCTTGATGTGACTTGCCCTCTGCCTCTTTGTTCCCCTGGGCAGCACTTTTACAACATCTGTCCTCCTGTATTCACATATATGATCATTTACTTATGATAACTTGTGCTCACTTCATTTGAAATAATTTGTATTATAAAAGTAGATCTACAATTTCACACTTTTTCTGCTTTTCATGTACAGAATCTAGAAAACTGTAGCAATTCCATTCTGTACTAATATGCACATCTGGGAAAATATGTTATGAACTTTAGGCAACTTAAGCTCTATGTGCTTTAGTTTCCTCATTTATAAATCAAAGATAATGATTGTACCAACTTCACAAGAATGATATGGGTATAAACAAGTTAATGCATGGAGAGCACTTACAATAGTCACTGGCAGATATGAAGCAGTCAATAAGTGTTGGCTATTATAATCACCTTCTATCTGAAGATTTCTCAAGAACTCATGAGGTGGTATATAAGACATAAAATTCAAGAAACTAAGAAGAATAAAAAGATTATAGTGACCCTGAAACCATCTCTGATTTGGTAACAAAAAGTTGTAATTACATACTTCTTTTAATTCCACTACAAGAAGTGATAAACTACATATGAAATGTGGATTATTACATGGATGAGAGGGTTGAATGAGTTGTAAGAGAAATGCACAATACAGACAATAGTATGATCTATGTAACAATGTTAATTACATAGCCTTTAACATGTTCATAAGGCCAATAGTCATTCCTGTGTGTCACCATAGGAAGAAAGAGAACTGATGAGTAAGGGAGGAAAAAAAAGCCTGCCATGATAAGGACCATATAATATCTTCTGACCTAGCTTCTTCACCTCTGTATTCAGCAGACATTTGATTCACACCAAAGCATTCTTGAATATGGCCTGAAATTCCTTTCTCTTAAAATAGCTATCTATATCTGTATCTATAATACCATCAGAATATCTCTCAGAATGCACTGATACAATACTTCAAAAAGCCAATATTAATGTGTCCTAGTGAATGTGTAATTTGTTTTATTAAGTCCTGGCATGTTTTCCAAGTGGGAGAGGTGTATGAGAAAACAGGAAGACTTCAAGCCCCTTAAAACATAAAAATAAAAATAAAAAGGAAGGAATATCCTCCTGAGGGGCAGGAAAATGGGAGAATAAAGCACTAGACTTAATCCCTGAGAACAATTATACTGCAAGAAAGCCTTATTGCTTTCAATCACACAGGTATAAATGATGAGGCTAAGCTATTCTTTCAGAGCTAACCACGTATGTTTCCTAGGAGAAAACAAATGGCTAGCACATATGACACAGAATAAATACATCTATTCAGAGGAGTTGCCACTGGAATCCTTACACGCTAAAATTATAAGCCATGGTCCATTGAAACAGGTACCATAGATAAATGTTAACTGAGAACTAATCAACTGTATTATATAATAGGGAATTACAAATGGGAAATATTTCTTCTATACTTGTGATGCACATAATTTAGCTTGAAAATTTACAAGTATAAAAGTTTTTTGAAGGTGAAACAATATATCATCTTGGCACTGTTTTTCAAAAGTTCCTGTTCAGTAGTACTTTGATAAGGGTTTTCAGGGGGAATAAAATGGGAAACTCTTCAAACTTAAGTCATAGATGTTTCCATGATTATTTTAAGAGAAATCAAGACTTGAACTTAGGGTAAGCTATTAACTTCAGCAATATCTAAAAATCCCACTACATTTCTAAACATTTAAATTGCACTTTTGCCTTCCTCTTTGGTTATTTGATCCAAAGTACACATTATAAGGCCTCTTATAAAAATATCTCACCTCAAAAGGTACAGGAAGAATTTCTTCATTTTTCTCTGTCTATGCTCTTTCCTGAGAAAACCAAAGCACTTCTGTTTTGCTTTGGTGATAGCTGAAAATAACATGAGTCTTGACTGTAACTGGTATTGTATTCTATGAATTTGGAAATATAAGGGACTGGTGCATAGATTTATTTGTGTTTTTATATTGCGTCAATATGAGGATAGTATGGTGTATTTTCATCATGCTTTACTGCCTTTCTAGAACTTTGGAGAGCTGAACACACATAAGGAATTAGCACTGGAGTGATAAGATGATGAAGGGTGCCAAGAAATTCCAGTGGAAAACAGCATAGACTGCAACTGCCTAATAAGCAACACAGCTTCCACCCAGGTTCGAAAAGCAATGCCCTGTGACTCAGGATGACAGCAAAGGAGAAGGACAATAAGGTAAATGTAGTTATATATACAGAAATTTTTCTGTGACATAAAGGAAGAAATGCCTTAGGGAAGAGGTTCCTTTTTCTCTACGGAATCAAAAATTTTATGATAACGTGGATACATTTCATAAGACCATAAGATGGTCACAGCTAGGTAGTTTTAAATTGCCAGCACACGGCTGTTTTACTCAGCACTCCTTGACACACAGGAGACTCAATACATATTTGGGACTAGATTATATTATATGGTTTATGCTGCCATATTACGCATATTGCATAATCCTGACTAGTGATTCTGACTTGACAACATGTACAAGTTTGAAAATAGAGCTGGAAACCATCATTCTTAGCAAAGTATCACAAGAACAGAAAACCAAACACCGCATGTTCTCACTCATAGGTGGGAACTGAACAATGAGATCACTTGGACTCGGGAAGGGGAACATCACACACCGGGGCCTATCATGGGGAGGGGGGAGGGGGGAGGGATTGCACTGGGAGTTATACCTGATGTAAATGATGAGTTGATGGGTGCTGACAAGTTGATGGGTGCAGCACACCAACATGGCACAAGTATACATATGTAACAAACCTGCACGTTGTGCACATGTACCCTAGAACTTAAAGTATAATAATAATAATAATAATAAAATAAATAAATAAAATAAAATAGAACTAAAAAAAACAAAAGAAAATAGAAGAGGGTGCAACTTCTACAAGTAGTTTGAAAATAGAAGAGGGTACAGCTTCTAAGAGTAGCACATAATGTGAATATGGTACCTGAATTATTGTCCTGTCCTTGATTTCTGTAGCAAAATCAAACAGGAATTACTATGGTTCATGAATAAACTGTCCTTCTCAATGGTTCTAGATGATTACATTGTTATCAACAGAAAAAAAAAAAAAATGGAAAAGTGGCAAGATAAAAGTGTGAGCCAGACTTCCCTAGAAATCTGATGACCACTTAACCCCAAGGCAAAAAGACTTATCTTTCATCCTGATAACCATTTGGGTGAAGAATAAGAAATGGAAGAATTCTGTCTCTAGCGTGAGATTAATGAGTCACTCCTTCTACTATTCTCTACCCCCTCCATCCTTTTCCTCTGAGTAGAATTTCTAACTTTGATTATAAAGATTTTAGGTCAATTATTGGGAAAAAATCCCAAGGATGCTAGCTTACATGAGTATTTTTCCTAAATTCTAAATAAAGATCTTTGGTAAGTGGACTACACTGGTTCAAATTTAGAAACAGGAAACATTCCATTGCTTTTTCTTTCTTCTTTTTTTTCCCTGGTTCTGTGCTCTAAATTAACCTTTCCTGGAACTTGAGATAAAATATGATGTTTGGGTTATTTCTTTGTGGTGTAAAGAAGCTATATCGAGGCCTTTGTCCTAAATGACCAAGGACTATCTAACCAGATAAGGGAATAGAATCATTCCTATGATACATATGTCATGTTACATGTGTATAGTAGTAAAAAATGCATGTGAACACAATGCTTGCCTGGCTTCATTCTCTGTTCATGTAGCTGCTGAAGGAGTCCCCTTTTTAACACAAACTACATTTGAGAACTATAATTTTGGACAGTTGGCAAAATCTATAATTCACAGAAGTTTCAATATGATGAATGCGTTGAGACTTCAGTAGTTGATTACTTAAATATTTGCAAATTTAATGAATTATTTCAAAAGTTCATGAATTCGGTACTTAATCATAATAATTTAATTGTTCCCTTACAGAGTAAATCAGATAGTATTATACATGCAATGACTCATACAAGGCATCCCAATGGAAAAGACATACATTTAATTTAAGCCATCTCTGATCTCACATGAAATGTATATAATCAAATATGAAATTATTATCTTCCTGTTTAGCATCTAATGTTAGTGAATGTATTTGAGAATATAGAGTAAAATGTTTTTGCTTTATGGTTATTTCAACTTTAAAATATTTCCTTTTTATAATATAGTATTTAGAAAATACATGGACTCATTATAAAAGGCAAGGCTTTAGTAATATGGTATATCGTTGAACTTTCATTTAAGAACTAATTAGAGAGCAATTTGTTATGTTACATACTAGTCTAAGTTATTTCTTTTTGACTGATTATTATACACACACTTTTAAACTTTTGAGTACACCATTTTCAATTTCCTATTTTGAAGAGAGCAGATGTATTTAAACACACATACATACATAAATGCTCACATGCAAACACAAAATAAAATGCAAATAAAGTCTCTACAATTAATCAGCTATATTGGCTATATTTTACAATTTAAAAAAATAAGTATAACATGATCTCCCAGACTTCAGTTATTTAAAGTGTACATTTCATAGACACATATATCTACTTGCTGCAACTTATTCATATCACATATAGAAAACAATTGGCCATATTGATTTTCGTAGAAGAAAAAAAAAGTTCTCAATTTCATCAATTATATCACACAAATTATACTGAGAAATAAATTCCTGGTTTTCTTTAAGAAAAGCAAGCATTTAAAATTAACATTGTATGTATTCCTTCTCTGTATTCATTTTCCATGATTAGAAGATTTGTTATCACATTTTTTTAAAGTTAATGTATTGTATCCTACAATACATTTAATAGATTTAATAATACAATTAATAGATCAATGAAACTATTTCATTGATAATGTAGTTAGAGGTGTATAAATTATTGTCTATGTATTTACTTGGCAACATAGCATGTTAGGTGGTACTGAACAAGGATGGAAAACCTCCCTGTGAAACTGGGATGTCCAACCCACTTTGATATCTTTTTATCTTTGAAGTTATCAATTTCCTCTTTAAAATGCAAGGGTTCAAATCATTTTTTCTATGGTTCTTTCTAGCTCTTACAGTCTACATGTATGTAAGGAATAACATACGCTTATTTAAATTGTGCATATTTATCCAAATGTGATCTTGCAAAATAGCATATATAGAGATTTCAGAGTGGGAAAAAGGAAGACTAAAGACACTAAGCATCCTCTTTTACTTATTTTCTTCTCATATCCTTCTGATATTGGGTACAGTAAGTAATAAAATGCAAAAATAATTATCCATGTAATATGTTGTCAGTGGCAGCAGTATAGGGTCATATAGAGAAACTTGAGTCCACCTCCTTCCTTCCATAATCTCTATCCTGCTCCTTCAAAAACATTCCAAATAAACATTCAGTCTCAATCTACATAACAAGAGTGTCCAGGCACTGCTGACCTGACTTCAGGACAATTTCCTTAGCCCCCTTTCAAACAAGATGGCTGCCCCTAACTCCTACAGGATTCTTAAACTGCCACAGTATAATCTGAGGATTTGCAAAATGCAACTTCAGTTATATTCAGTATATTAGACACATAGCTTGAAAGACTTTCAAATTGCTAAGTCAATTCCTTTACCTGACACAGGTACAGAGAGTCCAGATTACCTCCTTAGGATCACACTTCCAATTCTAGTGATGAAAGAAAAACTCAAAACCTTTGTTACCACAATCACATAAGTGTTCTTCTAATGGGTAATGTTCATTTTTTTTTTGATTCTTCATTAATTCTTCTACATTCAGTGAATTATAAGAGTTTTGAAAAGCTTGTTAAAAGTACAGTTAAGGTCTACATTGTTTGATTGTATCAGGGGAGATTTATTTACTCTTTACTGATGCCAAATGCTTTTGAAAATCCTAAAAAAATAAAACAGTGAACCAACAGTAGTGGTAAAGAAACTGCTCTTTAATACATAAGAAGATAAGGTCAAGTGGCATTGAACTGGGTACAAAATTCTACTCATTTAATTTTCATTATAACTTTTAAATTAGCATTCTTGAATATTTATCCTATCGTTTACATTGCTAAAGTTTATTAAATTCAGGATAGGTGTAAGCCCAAAAATATATTACTGAAATTAATGTATTTCCTCCAAACAACAGAGAGGTCTTGAAATAATGTTATTTGCTGTGTTAAATGTGAGACATAAATAGATAGTAGCTAGATCAATACAGAAATATTGATAAATATATTTAACTATGTAATTTTAAAAATCAAATTTTTTTCAGAAATTTCTAAAAAGACATTAAGTAGGTAAGTTTCAAACATGTAACATGCATTTCAGGTCACCTGTTCTCAAATTATCATATAAAACCTGTTCATTCACCACCCTCTACCATAATCCAGTTTTAGAAATGTAAAGTTACCTTAGTGATACTTCTCTAACTGCAGAACAGTTCACACCAGTGATAACCACAATAATTGCCATGTGCACTATTAGTCATTCCTAAAATTTTAACATAGTATTCTGCTAATTCTTGGATATAACTAGCAATATTTTAGCTTTTCATTTACTCTCAGCATTTTTAAAGAAAAATGTGCATTTGCAGAACTCTGCATCTGCATACATTTGGATTCCTGCATCCTACTAGTAATACACAGGAAAGATATAATGGCATTCCATAAAGAATACAACAAAAAAGTTATGAATAGCTCAACCTTCCAATATCACATCTAATTAGCATTGTTTTCTTTCTAAATTAAGTGTATTTAGTAAATAGTAATCATGCATTGAGTTCCATAAAACATAAGACCATGTGGTCAAAAAAATCATCTTTATGTTGCTATAGTTACAAGAATAGACTTGTAAATTTTATGTTAATATTAAAAGAAAAGAAAAATATGTTTGCCTTCACCAACTGCAACTGTAAGCAAATGCAGGTATACAGCACTTTATTAGAAAGAACTCCTTTAGTAAGCACATGTTAAAGGAATTAATCATTCATTCCCTGCAGACTGCTTATGTATTTCATCGGGCCATTATCTGATCTGAATAACAAGAACAATTGCATAATAAAACACTTTACTGCTGACACTAGCAACTTTCTTCTCAACTTTAAAGTTGCAACTACCTCTGTACAGGACAGAAAGCTGGTGGCCAAAAAGGTGACAATTTAATCACTCGTCCTGCTCTGACATTTTTATCTCTTATTATGTAGAGACAGGGATCAAATGCATGTGCAAGCTTTACTAGAAACAGCTTTCATCCAGGCTATTTTCCTTAGCACTGTGACATAATTACAACAGAGGCAGAATGTATGTCATGTTAGTTTTAATGTTACTTACAAATATTTGCTTTCAGAAATTCAAAAAGAATGAACAAATTTGTCATGTCTTCTCTACTGTGTAAAATATGCCCTATACTAATATATGTAATAACATGTTTAAACCACTGTTAAATTTGCCCTACTTAGGTACAATCTTCCCCTTCATTTTTTAATAATTAATTTTTCTTTTTCAAATATCAGATGCCCTCTCAGTCACACGAGGTCAGAAATGAGTAGAGGTCATGTGCTATAATCCAAATCTGATCAGCCAAGGGCTTCATTTTAAATCATTTAAATTCATTTTTAAACCAATAATAGAAATGGCAGCTAAGAGCAGTAATATCTCTAAGAAAACTCATTTGGACGAGAAATTAAATAATAATCAAGAAACAATGACACATCTTTCTCAAATGATTCCATATATAACTTCATGTCAACCAATTCATTAACTGTCCTATTGTCCTGTCTCATTACCCTGAAAACTTATGGCCCAAGATATTTAGAGCTTTCAACATTGAGTAATCATAACAACTCTAAAAGATCTCTTTTTGTAATAATTGTTTACTCTTATAATTTTTAAAACCAATCTCCCATGAATACAGATGCTTTTATATACTTAAGTACATAAGGAGGTAAAACTATATTCACTCTACCATTACCAGCAATTAAACACAAGAAAGCCCTTAGGTATCAATAATAAGCTGTTTTATTGAAAGAAATTCTCTGAGATAAGTACTTTTACTTTTCAACCTGGTTTTTAACTTATAAGGGGTTTTTATTAGAAAAGTACATCTTATACTGAGACAGAAATTGACAGTTAAAGATAAAAGGGATAAACTTTTTCTAATCACTACTAGATTCTAGTCAATATAAGTGCTACCATGTCAAAAAAACTTAGGATCTGTTAAAAATCAGGTCTGTTTTGTCTAAGTTGCAACTCCTACTGTATCTACTGTATATGTAACAATGCAAGAAGAATTAGATTCGGAATCCATTTGGCAGTGATAAAGAAAAAAATGCTCAAATGTTATTGATTCTCTACCTCTTGTGCAAAACAAACTGAGTCAACTATATTTTTCCTGACATAACACAAAGGTTTTATTTAGATATTACAAAATATTGGCAAATGTTAGACTATATATCTTTATATATATATAATGAACTTATTAACCCTTTTGTAGAAAGAAGAGTGTCCTACTTGCTTTTACAGAAATGCTGCAGCTACTGACATGGTGGTGTTAGCCCCAAGAGGAATACTGCCTGCAAAAGTTTTTGAGGCAGAAATATTCAGCCTTAGGAGACACCTTAAACCTGTCACTGGCTGCTGAGTCCTGTCAGAGTTTATAACCTGCTGTGTCAAAGTCACAGTCTCAGCCCTGCCCTCTCCAAAGCATTTTTCACATTCTCTCTCCAAATTAAGTTCATTCAAATTCTCCAACTATTCTAGTTCCAGGATTTTCTTCCACGTATTATCTCCTTATAGGCATGAAGAAATCTCAACAGAATTTTCATCTGGTCTTTCAAACCATCCTTATTAACTTTCCCTTTACCGCCCCCCGCCCCTTTTTTTTTCCTAGCGCTTTTAAGAACTAAAGATAAAACAACCAACCAACCGAAGTCAGAGTAGGGTGGGAGTTAGCATGGATTAGGGTTGAGGTTGAAGGTGGCAGGAGAAGTGAGCCAGTAGGGTTAGATTTCTCAAGCTTTTTCTAGATAACCATCCTTCAATCTTAGAACCAACCAAGGTTTCACAAAGCAGGCTTCCAATAGCTCTTGAACAATAAATGTTTAAAAATCAGATTTCCAGTGAGGCTGCCCATACTGAACCCATACCGAAGTCTTCTAGGGGCTCTTCCAAAAAAAAAAAAAAAAAAAAAGGAAAGAAAGAAAGAAAAAAAATACTTAGCGAACCACTTCTCAAATAGGAGCTACTGAAGTTATATAAGTCAAGTTTTCCCCAAGTAAAATAAATAAACTGTCCACAGCATTGGACATTGGACATTGAAAAGCATTCAGCATATGTCTCACTTTAGAGGCAAGAAAGACAGAAGCACAGTTTACTTACTAAAGCAGCCGCTCCAGTCCTCCTTGGAAACCCTGAGGAGTCTTCTCTTTTCTTTCCTACCAGTCAAATAAAGAATTGTCTTTCTATTCCACACAGGCCCAGAATAAACTGCAAAAAGGGACGGCACATGCACAGCAGCCCGTCAGGGTTAGGCTTTGGTGGGGTGCTTCGGTTCTGATTGTTTCAAAAGTGGGATCTTCTTTTCCGTAGGGAGGGGGCAAAGGAAGAAGAAGAAAGGGCGCTTCGAAAGCCGGCTTGGGTCCTGCAAATTATTCTGAAGGCAAAGTACCTGGACTCTCCCAGCCGAGGCTGGCTGTCAGCGCCGCGCGCGAGGGGAGGAGGCTCGAGAGGAGGAGGAGGAGAAAGAGGAGCGGGAGGGCTCCGGCTGGGAGGGGAGCGCACGGTGGGGGAGGCCGGTGAGCGGTTCCTGGCTCCCGGGAGAAGCAGCCGAGACGGCGAGGAGGAGGCGAGGCTCTGTCAGGGCGAGGCGCTGCCCCACGCGCTTCGGCCGCCGGGTGCGGGCGCGACTGGGCGGGGAGCCGAGGCGGCCGCTCCCGCACTCGCTCGCTCGCTCGCTCGCTGACGCGCCCTCCTTGTCTCGCTAGCACACACAGGCACACACCCCACGTCTCCAGCAGCTGCCGCTCGGCCGCACGCACTCACCTGCATTTCCTTAACGAGCCACTTGATGGCTGCCAGCGGCGTGGGCCTCGCTCCGGCGGGCGGGAGCCGGGGCGGGGAGGACGCGGCGCGGGATGCTCCGAGCGCCCGCCGGGGAGAGAAGCGGCGGCGGCGGCAGCGCTGCGGGCGCGCCAGCTGGGGCGGGAGGAGGGGAGACCCGGCACCCACCGGCCCGGAGCTGCCCGACGCGGCTTGGGCGGACCCTGCCGCCCGGGTGCCTTGGCACCATTCCATGGCTCCGGGGTAAAGCAGTTCGCGCGGGGACAGGAGGACATGTCAGGCACAGGTTATTCCCCATCACTAAAGCCACAGAGGACTGGTCCAGATGCGGATCCCGATCTGTGCTTCTTCAGGTGTTCGCGTGCTTTCGGTTATTGTTGTTGTTGTTGTTGTTGTTATTATTATTATTATTTTCCGAGGGAGTCTGTCGGAAACACCTAAGGGGTGGTGGGTGTTAATAGGTGGGGGACGTAGATTTGATTTGCAATGGAATCGATGTTTATGAAGAGCAGACTCCAGCGAGGTGAAGGGCAGGGGCACAGGGGTTGCTTGGCAGAGGGGGTGTACTTCAGCTGAGCTGGATGGAGTTTTCAGTCGGGGCGCTTGGCAGTCTGGCTGGGCTTGAGGGAGTGATAGAGCTCTGCCAAGGTGGTAGCTGAGAAGGGAAAACCTGTACAAGAGTTGCTGATAATCCGCCTCGCTGCAGAGGAGAGGACGTGGACATGGATGCAGAAAGCGGATTCTTCTCCACCTCCTCGCAACCCCAAGGTAGAGTGGGATATCAGAGTGCATCAGAGGTGGTGTACCACAGACTCGGGAGACAAGGGAAGAGGAACTTAGACCCCCATAGAAACTAGAAATAGGGTTTGGAGCTGGGGGGAGAAGGTGGGCAGGACGGGAGAAAAACAGCAGGAAGCTTTTTGTCACTTTACCATCTTTCATGTCTCATCAGAGCACACAGCTATAGGCAACAAATGCTGTCTCTTGCTAAACAGAGAGCAATGTCACCATGTCTGTGTGTTTTTTAAAAAGCCAAAATAATTATCCTGTTTGTAATTATGCAACACAGAGCATTCCAGGTACCATCTGGTCAAAGGTGCTGTAAGCACTGTAGAAAAAAACAAACAAAAAGAGAACAACAACAACAAAAAACAGTTATCCATCTACTTTCCTTATATGTCAATGATCTAATCGCTGAAATGTCACTTTCTCCCGAAGAGGAATAAAGCTTAGTCAATATAGGTGACATTTTCCCCAGGGTCCTTTCACCTTTTTCTTTTCATGCCTTCTCCATTGCTTGCTATGTCCCTTTGCTCTTCAAAAGGGACCCTTCTCCTGAACCCATGCCCTGCCAGGTTCCCTGCTCAGCCTCCCTAAAGTCAAGGAGCTTACCCATCCAAGCAGGTTCCCATGCACAAACAGTCATCATCACTTAAAACGGTTCTTGGAAATGATATGAACGAAAAAAATTACACCGTATGTGCAAGTGTGTATGCATGTGTACGTCTTTTTGTAATTATACAAAGCACTTGCCCCTCTTATGGTGCTGTCTGCCCAAGATGATGATGACTGACTCATATTCTCTCTCTCTCTCCCTCCCTCCTTCTCCCTTTCTGCGCAAATACACACCACTCACTCCTGTCTCAGTTCCTTCCTGTCAGTGTTCAATAATGGTTTTACATGAACTTTCTGTTAGGCAGCCTCTGACTACCAAGGGCGAGTTGGAGCGGATTGGTAGGAGGGAGGCTGGTCTCAATGATCCCTCTCTGTTTCCTGCCATCCCTCAGTCATTACATATACTACTGTACTTAATGCCAAGTGGCAGCAGAAATGATTTCCTCTCTTGCTAGTCGTAATAATATATTTGTCCTCCCTCGGAAACACATGTAATTAATAATAAAAGAAATAATGCATCTTGAAACCATGGGAAGAGCAGATGGAGGCTGATGTGGTGGTGTTAGTCACCTTTTCTGTTGTTGTTGTTGCAAAGACAACGTGACCACCTCTCCCTTTCTACTGCTTCTGGTGGGTTAAGCAAAGCATTTGGCCCTTTAACTGTATTCTCTTTTCCATCTTTCCCTTGACAATAGTTTGTGTGTTTTAAATAAAGATTTCATTCTGCCAACCCGCAGGAAGCTTTTAACAAGATGCAGCTGAGCGTGTCGATATCTTATATCTTTTTACTGCTGCATGGGGGTGTTCAGCAACTTGAAACTCATCCTCTCCTTCAGCTCAAGGCTGGCATCTCACAGAGACAGTGCTCCCTGGGGCTGATTTAGTGTTGCTCCTGTACAACTTTGGTGCCCTCTGGAAGAACACAGGGTATTTTAAACAATGGAAGAATCAGGGTTATACTCAATCCCCTTCCTCCTACCCCCTCCCCACATAATAATATCACATATGTTCAATGGATTAGCTTATTGTAGAGATTTTATTATTAATTACCATCTGAGAACTGGATTGAGATACCTTACTTGAAGGTGATTGCACCAAGCTTAAGGAGTTGGCCGGGGGCGGTGGCTCAAGCCTGTAATCCCAGCACTTTGGGAGGCCGAGACGGACGGATCACGAGGTCAGGAGATCGAGACCATCCTGGCTAACACGGTGAAACCCTGTCTCTACTAAAAATACAAAAAAACTAGCTGGGCGAGGTGGCGGGCGCCTGTAGTCCCAGCTACTCGGGAGGCTGAGGCAGGAGAATGGCGTAAACCGGGAGGCGGAGCTGGCAGTGAGCCGAGATCGCGCCACTGCACTCCAGCCTGAGCGACAGAGCGAGACTCCGTCTCAAAAAAAAAAAAAAAAAAAAAAAAAAGGAGTTAAGAAAAGTTTATTATCTAACTACCTATCTACACTTCCTATAACATTATAATTTATTTCTCCTTCTTCAATAAAAAGGCAAACTCAAATGTCCGCTTTCAGTTATTGCCATATATTTACTCTTAAAAATCAGTAACCTATTGGAATTGGTTGTTGTCAGTGGACCACGTGTTTAAAACAACCATAACAAATTTAAGATAAAAATAAGCAAAAAGGGACAGTGAAATTGGGCCAATAAAGCATGGTCCTGAGTATCAGTTGTTTTTGAGGTTCCCTTTATCTTAACACGTTTCTTTATTTACCAAATCTACATATAGCTTTGTTATATTTAGGCTTATAATTAATTTTAACAGCCTGCTGTGAGTATAAGAAATCTCTAAAATTTACATTGGTATTTTGGATTTTTGAGGGAAATAAGTAATTTCCTTCTTGACTCAGTTTTTAAATTAGAATTAACAATACATAAATAGCAACTACACAGCAACAATTTCCTGTTCTAGTATGTTATTTAAATATTTTGAGATCATCATGAGGAAGTTTCCTAATTATACAGCACTCCATATTGTGGAATTGAAGAAAGAGATAATTCCATATTGTCAAATGAAATAAAGAGATAACAGGGTAATAAGGAAGCCAGGAAGAGGAAGTAACCTATTGGAAAGGAGACAAGGATCTAGGAGGTGTTCCAAGCCCACACTGTAGGTAGGTTGGATTTGTCGGTAGTAGACTCTCACACTTTGCCTATTGTTTGTTTGTTTGTTTGCTTGACCTCAGTCTGCAGTAATGGTGTACACTTGATTTATTCTCCCTTTTCTCCACTTTTCCATCTAAAGTTATGCCACTTGGCAGAAACTACAAGTAAAAACAATTTTATATTGATAACATAAAATCATGCAGAAAACCATGTACTTAATGAATCAAACTGCTCATACTTACTTCATGTGGGAAAAGATAATCTCCTACTCTTTGACTTTTATTTGGTCGTGGAAGTACAATTCTAATTGACTAAATGGGTATAATTTACCCAATTCCTTATAGATGGTTGGCTACCAAGAAAGCTGCTCAGGAAACCTTACAACACAATGGAAAAATGACTTGACTATATAATTATTCAATTAGCTGTCTATATAATTATCAATTAAGGAGTCTTAATGAAGTCATATTTGTGATGATTGTAGGTACAAGGTATAGATGTTATTCCATTGAAATCATGATGTAGCTAAATTGCACAAAATCTAAATGCTTCAGGTTTTGACATAATGTATTCATTTATTTTTTCACTTATTGTGCTGGTTGTTTTCTATCCCTGCCCACCCCCCTATTTAATCACAACCTCAGACCCCTCATGTGCTCTTTTCTGTGCTCTATGGGTTAATCTTTAGGTATTGTATCAACCTGGCTTCCCTTGTCCCTTGGTTTCTGTTTGGATTTTGTCAATGAGATGCACCAGAAAGGGGCAGGAGGAGAGAAAAAGCAGGGTCATGTTTCCCCAATTTGCAGTATAAGTTGGCACTGTGGTTCTTTCTGGTGGTGGCTACATAGTCTTTTCTTGTCACCACCTTTCCATAGCTCTACCTCATATATTCCCCAAATATCCCCATTGTATCTCTTGCTCCTTCAGCTTTCCACTATGGCTAGCAATTAAAATACTCAGTATCCCTCATGGGATCCCATAACCCAGCTACTCTTCCAGAAAGTATCCCTTATTGAAATTCTCTAAACTGATTCCTGATTGTGGCTTCCATTTCCTCCTGATACTCTGAATCATCCATTTCTGTTTTTTAAATTCAAGGTATTCAAAGATATAATTTTTATTCAATTGTCCTAGGTTTAACAAAACCTCTGTCTAATGTGTAGGGAAGTGCCAAAACATTATTATTACTCAAAATGAAAATAGCTGTAACATAACACTAGAAAATGTTTGATGGTACAGCTCTGATGGTAAAATTCATGTGTCAACTTCAGTGGACTAAGAGATGCCCAGATAAATAGTGAAGCGTTATTTCTGGGTAAGTCTGCAAAGGTGTTTTTGGAAGAGAGTAGTATTTGAATCAGCAGACTGAGTTAAGAAAATCATACTCACCAGTGTGGACAGGCATCATCTAATCCAGTGGGGACCAGAATAGAACAAAAGGGCAGAAGAAAGGTGAATTCTCTCTCTTGCTCTCTCTCTCTATCTCACTCTATCTATTTCTCTCTTTCTCTCTCCATCGCTCTGTTACTCTCTACCTCTCCCTGCCTTTGCTTGATCTGGGAAACTGACACCCATTTTCTCTTGTGCTCAGACATTGGAGCTCCTGATTCTTAAGCCTTCAGACTCCAGGAGGTACACTATTGGGCTCCTCAAGTTCTCACCACTTTGGTCTCAGACTGAATTATACCACCAACTTCCCTGGTTCTCCACCTTGCAGATGGCAGATTGTGGAACTTCTTGTCCTCCATAGTTGCATGAACCAATTATCATATTAAATCGCCACTTACATATCTATACGTATTCTCTTGGTTCTGTTTCTCTGGAAAACCCTGACTTATACATGAGCCAACATATATAGCTAAATAACAATGTATTAATATTTTCCACAGAGGTGTCCTGTCTCTGTACATTAAATAATCCAAGGCCAGGTGCGGTTGCTCATGCCTGTAATCCCAGCACTTTGGGAGGCCAAGGTGGGCAGAGGAGGTCAGGAATTCGAGACCAGCCTGGCCAATATGGTGAAACACCATCCCTACTAAAAAAAAGTTAGCCTGGCATGGTGGCACACACCTGCAATCTCAGTTACTTAGGAGGTTGAGGAGGGAGAATTGCTAGAACCTGGGAGGTGGAGGTTGCAGTGAGCCAAGATTACACCACTGCACTCCAGCCTGTGTGACAGAGTGTGACACTGCCTGAATAAAAATAAAAATAAATGATACAGATTCATCAAAATTATAAAACTATCTCAGTTTTCAAAAAACATGTATGTCACTATTTTATGGTATCTGATTGCAAAATTACAATAATGATGGCTAGTATTTATTAGTTGATGAAACACAACCATAATTTGTAAGGTATAGTAATTCTCATCAACTTTAGAAACTGAATTAGCAATCAAAATTATATATATCCATTCTTTCAATTATTTTTAAAAGCCTATAATAAGGATGTTAAAGGTAAAGCTATGTTATCTATAATAACCCTAAAATAACTGCATTATGCATAACTTTTGGAAAGAAAGAGCGCAATGAGGGATGGATTTAAAAAATTCAATCTACCAAGTTGTTTTATGCAAATAGTTTTAAAAACACATCATATAAATTAACAAAGATCAGGGCAAGTTCCTTAATCAAAGTAAAATATTAAATATAATTTTAAAGAGAAAGTTTAATAGTTCCTATGAGTTTTTTGCTTATTTTGACCTTAAAAATTAATAGTTATCACATGCAAGATCTTACCTATACATATCTACTTAAGACATTGTAAATTTTGCTTCTTCTGATACTGAGGAATTTTGCATTTTCTTTTATAAATGAGACATCAGGATGATAGCAACCACACATGCACACTCCAGAGATTGTTCTAACTTCCCTCCACCCCTTTTTTTAAAACAGGGTCTTGCTCTGTTGCCCCACCTGTAGCACAATCTCAGCTCACTGCAACAACCTCTCGGAGTCAAACAATCCTCCCACCTCAGCCTCCTAAGAAGCTGGGACCACAGGCAAGAGTCACCACACCTGGTTTATTGTTTTTTTGCATTTTTAGTGGAGATGAGGTTTTGCCATGTTGCCCAGGTTGGTCTCAAACTCCTGAGCTCGAGCGATCTGCCAGCCTCTGCATCCCAAAGTGCTAGGATTACAGGTGTGAGCTGCATGCCTGCCCTAACTTTTTCAGGTGTATTAACACTACACCATCTAAATTTTGGATCTAACAAAACTCAGTTTCAGAAAACAGGTTGATTGGTGGTCATGGAACAGTTGAATATTAGAGCTGTCACTTCTATCCAAGCAGTCTGGCTCCTGAGTCTCTGTGCTTAACCAATATTCAAAGTTATATGATCGTTTTCTCAACTCTGTATGCCTTTTCTTTCCTAAGTTCAGAGACTTCCGAAAAATTCAGCTGAAAGTGAGAAATTCCTATTCAGTGAATGGAGACTATAGGGTAGGGCTGGTCCCAAAGGATAATTGTGGGACCATCTCAGAGAACAAAGTTTCAATTTTTAAAGTGGGTCTTTTAATTTATATTTCTATTTGAGTTATTTTGTATTTTATTTATTTTCATGACCAATCATCTTGTGTTCCACATATCTAATGATATAATGAAAAATTATATAGAAAAGAGTTAAATAAATTTATGATTTTTTTCTAACTAAATTATTTACAAGTCTGTTCTATTATCATGATTTACTACATTTGCTAATTTTCCCTTTTGTAAAATTGTTTTTATCTATTCACATTTTCTTATTTCCTACTTTCATCTATAAACAGGAGAACAAAAATTATGTAAAGCCAATGCCTCTCTTTTTAAATAAGGGGTCAACTTTTCTGGAACCTCTATAAGATTTCCCCCTTTTTTAGTGAAGGACAATAGGTTTTCCAGGAACTTACTCCTGACCTTTTGTTTATATATAATGATATTGTGGCAGGAAAACAATATAGTAGCATTTATATATACCACAGGCTTCATGTACATTTTAAATATTTAAAATTGCAAAACGTTAAAAATGTAAGTAAAAGGAAAAAAATATGACAATCATACCATTATGAGACTATTATTTTTAGCATTCTATACTTATAGATGATAAGTCAATTATATGATTTCTTTTTATGGAATGATATGTAAAGTAAATGAAAATAACAAGTCTATACACATATTATTTTTCATGTATCAGTATTATAGCACAAAAGATGATTTGACCTAGCACCTTAAGTTTTAACCTCATTTTACAGATGAAGCAACTAAATGCAATGTGTGTGAAGTGTTCATTTTTATATGGCTAATGAGTGATTGAGGTCCTTCTAGTTCCTGGAATCTTTTTATCTTATAATTTAAAGAATAGTACTAATTTTAAAACATATTACATGTAATGTATTTTTAAAGATATCTGTATGAATATGTGTGTCTTATTTAAATTTAGGACATTTTTGTTCTTTAAATTACAATGTGTGTTTTTCTAAGCCCCCTCTCTCATATTTTAAGAAAAAAAAATTACATTAATGTTTTAAACAATTTTAAAATAAGAAATTAAAAAAAATACTGCTATGTTCAGAAAAGGAAAGCATCAAGACTTCTCACAGGAAGTCTTCTAGAGAGGGTAGTATAATGGTGTGCCTAGTGAGGAGTTATCTTTTTTTGTTTTTTATTTTACGAAGTCTCACTCTGTCGCCCAGGCTGGAGTGCAGGGGCACGGTCTCAGCTCACTGCAACCTCTGCCACCCAGGTTCAAGTGATTCTCCTGCCTCAGCCTCCCAAGTAGCTGGGATTACAGTGCCCGACTAATTTTTTTAGTTTTAGTAGAGATGAGGTGTCCCCATCTTGGTCAGACTGGTCTTGAACTCCTGACCTTGTGATCCACCCTCCTCGACCTCCCAAAGCCCTGAGATTACAGGCGTGAACCACCGCGCCCAGCCGAGGAGTCATCTTTATGAGTACTTTTCACTATCCCTAGGATTAATCAGACTACTTAGCAGAGTTTCATCTAAGCTATGAAAACATGAATATAATGTGGATATACAATATGAATATGAATGTGATAATGGGGAAAGGATATATTAATGCTAGTGTGTTCTCCCCAAAAGATCTCCTCCTGCATCAGGCCTCACTTTCTCAGACACACACATGCATGAACACTCAGGCATCCACACTCAGAGAAAATGAGGTTGCACTTTTCCTTGCTTAGTCTTTATGCTCCTATCCTGAGCTATAAGGCATTTGCTTCTGTTTCTCAGACTTCTGTTCCTTATACAGAAACAGACAAACATACACCACACTGGAGAAGTGGGAAGAAATCTGAATGGGTATGAAGAGACTCAGACCAGGTATTTCTGGAAATACAGATCAGAAAGATAAGATTTGAGGCAGTTATAACCTCTTGAGCAACTAGAAGATGTGGAAAAGTTGGAAAGAAAAGAAAAACATGGTGTGTTATAGAAGTGTCACTGAACCCGGAACTCAATATTTTTTTTGAAGGGTTCATTACTGAAGACTGGATTACATTTCCATTATTTTTTTGTTTTTCAATCTGTTGTCTATTTGGGTAATCAAAAGCTTTTACACCTCACCTTAAAGAGCCTGGAATGTGGGGGGATTTTACACACACACACATATACACCATTACACACTGGGACATACATAGTTTTCAAGCAAGCAAATATAGGTTACAAAGTTACATAGTTTATAAATTAACTTGAAAATATGATTATCCTGAAAAGACATCAGCATAATTTTAACATAGATTGGATACATGTTTCGTTTATATTAAATTCCATTGTTGTCTAATTATCACATTTTCTAAATAATATTTTACTTAAATGTCTTTTTTCTTAATGATAACACAAATACATTACTTAAATTGAAGTTTTAGTTAAATGATATTTTTAAAAAGCCTTAGTGACAATTACGATACTGCTTCTGAAATAAAATGTATGCATATTAATATTAATAAAATGAAATCAAATAAAATATTTTAAATTTCATTTCTTTTGTATAAATATAAACACTTTTTTTCATTATTACTCTAGTAGACAAGGAAAAATTATTACTGAAAGCAAAATTCTTTTCGAGGAGTTAAATCAGTGCTTCTTAGATATTTTTATTTCCAAAGGCTCCACCCCCAATCTCTACTTAGTAAGTCCTGTGCACACTCATGATACAAAAAAATTTATATTATTCTCAACCAGACAAAAGAGATACCAGTTACATTTTCCATTCTTTCTTGCATTTCCATGTTACCAATAACAGATGTCAGATAGATAAGAGCAAAAGCAATACAGGCCTGTCATATGTTTGTTTAAAATATTACCTATGTGTCTTTTAGTGTAGCGGGAAGGAGGTACCAATTTTAGTGGACTTAACCAAACATATGTTGTGAGAGTGTTTTAGTCAGTTCTCACAAGGCTATAAAGAAATACCTGAGACTGAGTAATTTATAAAGAAAGGAGGTTTAATTGGCTCACAGTTGTCAATGCTGTATAGGAAGCATGATGCTGGCATCTGCTCAGCTTATAGGGAAGCCTCAGAAAAATTACAATCGTGGTAGAAGGTAAAGGGGAAACAGGCACATCTTACATGGCTGGAGCAGGAGCAAAAACAAGTGAGGGAGGTTCTACATACTTTTAAACAACTAGATCTCATGATAACTCACTCATGTACTATCATAAGAACCACATAGAAGAAGTGATGCCAACCCATTTATGAGAACTCTGCTCCCGTGATTCAATTACCTCCCACTAGACCCAACTCCAACACTGGGGATTACAGTTCTACAAGAGATTTGATAGGAATACAGATCCAGACAATGTCATTCTGCCTCTGGCTCCTCCAAATTCATGTCTTTTCACATTGGAAAATACAATCATGCCTTCTCAACAGTCCCCCTAAAGCCTTAATTCATTGCAACATTAAGCCAAAACTCCAAGGTTGAAAGTATCATCGAAGAAAAGGTAAGTCCCTTCCACCTATGAGCCTGTAAAATCAAACACAAGTTAGTTACTTCCAAGATAAAATGGGGTTATAGGTATTGGGTAAATACTCCTGTTTCAAAAGTGAGAATTGGCCAAAAGAAAGAGATTACAAGTCTCTTTCTTTCCTCACAAATCTGAAACCCAGCAGGGCAGTCATTAAATCTCAAGGCTCCAAAATAATCTCACTTGACTTCATGTCTCACATCCAGGGCACACAGATGCAAGTGGTTGGTTCCCAAAGACTTGGGCAGCTCCACCCTGTGACTTTGCAAGATTCAACCCCTGTAACTGCTTTTGTGGGCTTGTGTTGAATGCTTGCAGCTTTTGCAGGTTCAGGGTGCAAGCTGCTGGTAGCTCTACCATTCTGGGATCTGGTGAATGGTGGCCCTCTTCTCACCACTCCACTAGGCAATACCCCAGTGGGAACTCTGCATGGGGCCTCCAACCCTAGATTTTCCCTCTGCACTGCCTTAATAGAGGTTTCTGAGAGGGCTTCACCCCTGCAGCAGGCTTCTGCCTGGGCATCCAGGCCTTTCCATACATATGAAATCTAGGCAGAGGCTCCTAAGCCACAACTCGTGCACTCTGTGCACCCACAGGCTTAACACCATATGGAAGCTGCCAAGGCTTATGGCTTGCAGCCTCTGAAGCAGTGATCTGACTGTACCTGGGTCCATTTGAGGAATGGCTAGAGCTGGAGTGGCTGGGACACAGGGAACAGTGTCTGGAGGCTGCACAGAGTGGTGGGGCCCTAGGCCTGGCACAGAAAACCACTTTTTCCTTCTAGACTTCTGGGTCTGTGATGGGTCGTCTGTCATGGATACCTCTGAAATGCCTTTGAGGCATTTTCCCCATTGTCTTAGATATTAGCACTAGGGTCCTTTTTACTTATGCAGCTAGCTTGAATTCATTCACTAAAAACAGGCATTTCTTTCCTACCATATGCCCAAGCTACAAAGTTTTCAAACGTGAACACTCTATTTCCCTTTTAAATATAAGTTCCAGATTTAGATGATTTATTTGCTCACACATTTTAGCATAAGTTGTTAGAAGCAGCCAGGTAACATTTTGAATACTTTGCTGCTTACACATTTCTTCTGCCAGATACTCTAAATCATCACTCTCAAGTTCAAATTTCCACAAATGCCTAGAGCAGGAGCACAATGCAGTACCAGAAATAAGCAGCATTGGTGCATGTTAAAACAAAGGAAACAGGGTTTCTCCTTTTTGTAGAAGGTGTTAGTTAGTGAGTAAGAAGAGCAATGAAAATTTGTGGGTCCACATACCAATGTGTTTCTGAATAGTTGAATTCATACTGCAGAAAATTGCAGTTGGTTAAATGCATTTCGCAAAATTATCTAAAGACTGAAATATGTTCCTTTATAATGTTAATTAAAATGCAACAGGTGTGTGTGTGTGTATCCATTCATCATTATATATGCAAAGAAAAAGACAGTCTGTACTACAATATCTAGAGCTATATTAAACTTTCTGTGTCTGTATTTTCTAAAAGAAAATGATTTATCAGAATTATGTTTTAAATAGATACAAGTTTAAATTTTATTTGTCATACCTTCTGAGAGTTGGTGTTTTTATTCTAAAATATTCACATTGTTTCCAGTAGAAGCTATATAGAATTTATGAGAGTTTAAATTAATTACTACATGCAAATGTTTGCAATAAGCCTACTTGCATAATACTTTCTCTATTTTTCACTGTACTTTCAACCCTACTGTGTATATTACATAGCAAGAGATGGAAAAATGAGTGTTTCACCTCATTTGAAAAGTTTCACAAAACTAAATTTGGAAGAAAGTCTTTGTATATTTTTTAAGTATCTTCAGATCTTCCTTCTATAATAAAAATTGTAAAGATTAGCTTTGTACATTATGTCTCTTTTCACAAAAAGTGTTTTCAGTCTTAAAAGGAACAAAATGATAACTAAGTAGTTCCAGAAATAAAATAGTTCAAGAAAGTTCAAATATGTGGACTTTGAATGTTTTTCACATGCATATTATTTTTCTAAATTTACTTAAATTAATAAGAATTGTGCTACTGGAATAACCTTCAAAATTTATAAGGTAATTTGTTGCAAATTGAGTGGCCCACTAAAATTTCAGGTTTTTAACAATCCAAATTGAGAAGAGAATTTTAAAATATAAGAGGAATCACATAATACTGAGTACATAAATGATGGAACACATTTAAATGTGGGTTTCTTAAAAAAAATCATGTTATTGCTTAGTGCTCTTAAATCTTGTTATGGAGGTTGCAACCTATTGATTGTGTCTTATGAGATTTTATTAGGATATATGAAGAACTATCACATAATTTCTATGAATCACTCTGTATTTTTTGAACTAAAGCTAATGATTCTCAAGCACAGAATGAGAACCAATCAACCCATAGCAAAATACTGATTACATAATGGATAAATTATTTTCTTGTATCAATGTGATGACAGCTTGATTTCTAGCTTATTTTTGATAAACTACAGTCAGTAGAATTCTAATTATAAAAATATGCTCCTATGAGATATTTTCTAAATAAATACAAGGTAAATGACAATAACAAATTTCTTAAGGAAGATGATGCTTTAGCAAAGGAATTTTGTGGGTTATTTTTTCCCCTTTTGAAGTTTTCAGTGGATGTAGCTTTTTGAGATAGTTCTTCTCCATGGTAGAGGATTCCTAAGATAAGGAACTGACTTTTCCTATTACAAGTGCCAGTTTCCTAAGTGGTTTTAGTGGTTTGAACATTTGTCCAGGACTAACAAGAAAGAAACCACTAGCATGTATCATATAGACCACCAGAGAGCCATCAGACTCAAGTGGCTTTCAGTCACCATCAACCTCAGGTCTCTGAAAAATACAGTTTCACAATTTTTGCTTGTAACTCTTTCTTTCTTTCTGCCTGATATTACATCCCCATATTTTAAGGTCTACATACAAAGATCTTACAATAAAATGCCAAAATAGTGAACCAAATATTTTGAGATTGAATAATATCAACAGAAATCTGTTCCATGACCTGCCTATTATCTGGCAAATCTGAGTTTCTTGCTCCCATTTTGCAGGTGAATCAGCAGAAGATAACTCACTTGAATTGTAAGTGCAATTTTAGTAAGAATTACTTTCCTTAAAAACAATTATGGAAGGCAATGAAATATAATGTTTATATGTGTGACTAAGGAGCCAAACTGCCTAGGTTCAAATCCTTGTTCCATTTGCCAGATGTTTAACTCTTGGTAAATAATTTGGTCTCATGAGAGTATATTTTCTTAACTTTCCTTCTGAATAACTTTTCTTCTCCATATAATGGGCATAATAAACTTTCCTGTTTCCTTCTCTGTAAAAATGAGAATAATAATAATATCTAACTCACAGGATTGTTGCTAGGAATATGACATATAAAGAAATGATGAATGACAGGCAGCATATGAGAACAAATTTTTGCTATGGTAAAGAATACGGATGAACTATATTGCTCAGTTTCCCTTGCCAGACATTTCCTCTTTCACTGCTACTCTTCTTTAAGTGTTCAGAGTAGCTAACATTTGGAGGGTCTGTCAAAACCACACCTCTGCCTTGAAACTACTCCTCACCAGTGTTTCCCAATATAGGGATTCTAGTGGAGAAATTACTCTTCACCAGCATTTCCTCCTAATGAGCTCTATTGGCACCACCTAAATGTGGTCACAGCTGATTTTCCAAGAGGGGAAAACTGATCTATGGGAAAACAGAACATCTTCTTATTTTTTACATTTTGTGTTCTGACGATTTGATTAAAGAGATCAAAAAAACATAGTCTAAAGGGCATGTGTTGTGGAACTCTGACGTTTTGTGGATTTGGAGCAGGCAAACCTATTCAGCCATGTATTCACAGAAAGAAAAATAACTGAAACAAGGAAGAGGAAGAAAGCACCTGGGAGATGGGAAGAGAAGAGTCCATGCAGTTATTGAGAGCTATGTCTCAGCCCCTGACTCTCTTTCTTTACCTCATTTAACCTTATAAAAAGGCTGGCAAAAATCTGTCTTATCAATGTGAATTTAAAGAAAGCTGTGCTCACCTAATAAATTTGAACTTGGATGAGGGATTTCTGTATCTTCCAACTAAATGATCTCTGCCTCAAACAGGTGTTTTTATATTGCAGAACTGTAAGCATATCATTCTGTGAAAAATGCATTATGGGATAAGTACAAGAAAACTGTGGAGGATGAGAAGAGTGAGTTGATTCTAGGCCATGCCACACATTTCTGTGCTGAAAATGAACTTTTGAAGAACTTGTTTCTTTCATATTCACAATAGATATTTGCAAAGAAGCCAATAAAGAAGAGCTACTGTGAAGCAGAAGGAAAAAAAAGTTTGCAGAAAATCTATAGAAATGTTTAGAAGGGACAATTTAAAACAGGTAGGCTTCTATAACAGCATGTTTAAGTAGTTGACAAGGTCGTTTCAGTTTACTCAGAGACTTGGAAGAAAAAGAGCCAAGGAAGAAGCGAAAATGTTAAGGATGATGATGATATCTGTATTTTAGTGAAAGCAAAAACATCATAGGAAGCCTGCAAAGCAAAATATAAAAAACTCAAAGGATGATTTTTAATAGATGTGAGGCAGAATACTAATTCTGCCTTTAGAGAAATGAATTTATCTCCTAACTTTCAACCTTTTCACCCTAATAACAATGCTTATTTACCATGTAGGGTTGTTATGAAGATTAAAAATAAGGACTTTGTCCTCAAGAAGACCCGGATTCCCATCCTGATTCATAATAAAGGCTCAACATTATTTTTTTCTTATGATTTTTATAATTATTTTCAAATTGCTGTGGTTTTTAATGAAAAGAGAAATGGATATCTAGCTTCAATCAACAAGCTTCAAAAAACAAAAGGATTGTAGCCCAGACTTTTATTGCAATTATTCCTTATTTATTATGAAATTGTTAGAAATTATTCATTATTAAACTGTTTATAGTTTATCCATATAGTTGCTTGCATTTCTTAATAACACATCAGACATCGAGAGACATCAGACCTCTGTAATGGTTATTTGCTTATTTTTCATAATGGCCTATTTCTCAATCCTACATTGCACTTAAAACATAACTCCTTTTTTGTTCACACTATGAATACTTGCAGTATTTATTCCTTCAATTATAATAGGGACTCATAATTTCTCAAATGAAATCTTAAATCCTTAGTGAATTCTTAAGTTCATTTATAAGAAATTTTATAACTTTCATGCTCTATAATGACTATCATCTTGTGTGAGTTACTTAACCTAGTATCAGTTTCCTCGCTTGTAAGGTACGGTTAATAAAAACTCTTATTATGTCACCAAGTTTTTGTGACAACTATATCTCACTGGTAGAATCCTGGGAAATGTTTACAAACTCTACAAGGCCAGCTACCATCACAAAGCAAACAAACACAGCTCAAAATGGTAAGTTTTATCAAAAAGTCTATGTATAATTAACCCCGTTTTAATATTTTATATATTTTTCACCATTTCTATAAATTCAGCCCTCTCTATTCACCATAAACCCTTGTCCCAAAAGTGGAAGTAGAGAAGAGCATCATTGTGCACATAAGGAAAGTTAAATCACAAATGAAAACTTAACAACCAGTGTGAGAGAATCTGCCCTTTCAGTGACTCATGACCAGTCGATTTGTATTTGGAGTCCTTCTTTGAGAATAAGATATTACAGTTTCCTTGGCACTGACAATAGGGTTGCAGTATATGCCTCTAATTGCCTACCCAATATTCATTCTCATATTCTTTCATATTAATCTGAGGGTATTGGTGGTAGGAAATAAGCCTAGATAAAACTGGTCATCTTCCAAACACCCTTATTGATTGTTGCCCATGGCAAACAATTCTACCAATTAAATGCAAGAGTCACCTAGTGGGGCTTTCTGGGAATTTTTGACGAAAGAACATATTCAGCTTTTATGCTCTCTTTGGCCTTTTCAACTCTGGCTTCCAGTCAGGAACCTTGACACTATGCCTTGAAAGTCACAGAAAAGGATGATAGGTAAAAAAGGTAAATGACATCCAGGTGCCTGCTATCATCACTGAGGCAACCCTAGACTGCCAGACCCCTAACTTCTTGTTCTATGTAGAAACTAAGTCTTTATCATTGTAGGGCACAGTTGGTTGAACTTTCTTACGCCTATAGCAAAAAGTGTTCATCACTTAAACCGAAATCATTTTCAAAATTCTAATATCAAGATATAACTGAATTGTTATTAAATTTATTTTATAATATGAATATGAAAAAGATGAGGAAAATGCAAAATATATTAAGATGAATGGAATTTAAAATGTTAATTTGCAGATATATTAAACATGCATGCAAAGGAACAAGAAAAAATAGAGAACAGAGTAGAATCAGTGAGTCACGTTTAAAGTGAATATAGTTAACCAGGCTCCAGTTTGAACCCTCCTTTAAAGCCTCCTCAATAGAAGGCACCAGTAAAAGTAGAAGACCTTCCTTTGTTAAGGCAATGTGCACATTTTCATTATTCATTTTATTACTTTATACACACATATATATGTATACACACATACACATATATATTTCTTATAAATCTATGAATTACATTAAAAATCTAAGAAAGCAAAAGGAAAAATAAAGATTGCATAAGATCGTGAGGAAAAAGCATTTCGGTTACCAATTTGATTTCACAAATGATCCACTTACTCCACTAATTTAAGGTCACTTGTTAGATTTATGTCAGAGCAGCTTCATGAATCTACATTAAGAAAATAATAGAAAGATAAAGGCACTTAAAGCAATTACACTTTCAAAAGAGGATCAACTGATCTGTGTTCATTCTAAATAATATGGAAGCAATTATTATTCAGTTGCTAAATTGTATATCTTGAATCAGCACTTCATAATATTTTGAAGTTAAAAAGGAACTTTAAGAATATACTGTTCAAATCCTTTTTTCCATTATGCAAAAACTGAGTACCGCAACAGTACTGGAGTTACCCAAAGACCTTCTTTCAATTCAGTTATTTCTGGAAAAAAAAATGTCAACTTCAGTTCAACTTTTATTTCCTGTTGCTAACAGTACTTGAATTGTCTTCCCCCACTTACAATTAAAAGTAACTACAGGCCCGGCACAGTGGCTCACACCTGTAATCCCAGCACTTTGGGAAGCCGAGGCAGGTGGATCACCTGAGGTTAGGAGTTCAAGAACAGCCTGGCCAACATGGTGAAACCCCATCTCTACTAATAATACAAGAATTAGCTAGGCATGGTGTCACATACCTGTAATCCCACCTACTTGGGAGGCTGAGGCAGGAGAATCTCTTGAGCCTGGGAGGTGGAGGTTGCAGTGAGCTGAGATGGTGCCACTGCACTCCAGCCTGGGCGACAGAGTGAGACTCTGTCTCCAGAAAACAAAACAAAACAGAACAAAACAAAACAAAACAAAAACTATAAAAATGGTAACTGTGAATAACACTAGTAGAGTTTTAATATTGAAATCTGAGAATATAAAGGCATGTAGGCATGCAGGTAACTTCAGAATCCTTCATTCACTTGGGCATAGAAAGGAGCAAATTATCTTGAACTAAGGCATAGTTAATAAAAATTCATTCTTGCTTCCTTTCAGAAGCTAATTTTTCAAATAACAATGGGCATTAAAGACACTTTCTTTTTGCATATTAAAGGAGATTATTTAAATACTTTATATTCATCTGTCAAATTATGATGAAAGAGATATTTTACATTGCATGTTCCCTTGGCATCCTTTGGTTCCATGAGATCAATGGAACTTACATATTTCTTACCAGTAAGACTTTGCCTTTGTTTTTTCTTGGATTTTCTGAAACTCAAAGGACACTGCAACTCCTGGACAAAGTTTCTTTTCATTAACATTGAAAACTAAAGATAAACGTGAACGACAGTTTGGCTGACAATTTAATAACTTATGGGAACAGCATGCAAAAGGTTTTTAACTCACCTGAGTGGTTTTTGTTTGCTTCTTTGTTTTGGTTTATAGATTGAACGTTGATAAAAGAGCAAGCAGCCCTATAGCTCCCAATCTGTTTTCTGAAGGATTAAGAGTAGTGCTATTCTCAGCACTTTCTCCTCCTTTCCCCCTCTGTGTATGCCTAACTGCTTCTTTCCTTCTCCTCCGAGAGACTAATTTCTAATACAAAACGCAGCTAAAGAAATGTGATTATATGGCTGAAAAAAAAATCAGTTCAGCACAAGCATCATAGTCAAGGGTAACCATAAGAAGAGCAGTCCAGGCTGGGCGCGGTGGCTCACGCCTGTAATCCCAGCACTTTGGGAGGCCGAGGCAGGCGGATCACAAGGTCAGGAGATCGACACCATCGTGGCTAACACGGTGAAACCCCATCTCTACTAAAAATACAAAAATTAGCCGGTCGTGGTGGCAGGCGTCTGTAGTCCCAGCTACTCGGGAGGCTGAGGCAGGAGAATGGCGTGAACCTGGGAGGCGGAGCTGGCAGTGAGCCGAGATCGCGCCACTGCACTCCAGCCTGGGCGACAGAGCGAGATTCCGTTTAAAAAAAAAAAAAAAATAGCAGTCCAATATTGGAGAGAGATGAGAGATGTCAAGAATGTTAGTTTCTCTCTTATATTGGGCAATAATATTATTTAGCAGAGAAAAAAAACTGGACAGAGTAATTATTGTTATGACTATGACTCATATTCTGAATTCCATAATAAGTTTCAAGGACTCCTTGTAATTATATGTAAGTTTCTCTATTCACACCTGTCTATGCAGTATATGACCATTTTATTGCAAACAGAAATACAACTCAAAATTGTTTACAGAAAAGAGGTAGATTTGTTGTCTCATAAACAAAGCAGATGAAAGAACATAGGAGAAATTTCAGCTGAAACAAACCAGGAACTTGGGTATCATTAAAATCTCTGTCCCTTATCTTTTTCTCACAAAAGAAAAACAAAAATCAAACAAACAAACAAAAAAAAACCCACTGGTTTCATTATATCCCACTCAAACCAGGATATCTATGAGACATTGGAACATGGCCGGATTCAGGTTTGATTCATACAGTGAAGGCTTAGCAACTAGAAGAGAGATTCTGCCACAATTTCCAATTACAAAATTCCTGTGAAAGTAGTATGCTTGTTGGTTGAGTTTGGGTCATAAATAGTTCATGTTTTAATTACGGTGTCCAAATAAATGTAATATTATTATGTTCCCAGTTCAAATTATATACACAAAAAAATTGATCATAATGGAAGGAGCTATTATCAGCTTAATACATTTAAAGCAAATGACTTGAAGGAGAATTTCTCAAATTAAGAGAGGGACTATTTGGTTTCTACATTAATCATTTTTTTGTAAAACTGGTCAGCCTAGCACAAGCACACACACACAACATATGCCAAGTATAGTGTGGCGATATTGCTAAAACATTTGATGACAGAATTTATATTCATCTTTTAACTTTGAACTACATCACTAATTCTTATTTAGACTTACTTTTTTTATTCTTATATTGATCTAGATATATAGAATGCCTAAAATTTTTAAGCCCAGGGGAGAAAATATAAAACAAGAACCAAATATAGAATCCCTTCAAAAGAATGAATAAAATGCTGGATAAATTATATTTAGACTATAGTTAACCTATTTTTAAATGAAATTTTCAGTTTCAGAACACATGTTTAGATTTGGCATGTTCCTTAAGTGAACATGTATTATATTTCCTGTAGTCCTATATTATCTGTAATTTTTCTAATTTTACCATTTTTCTTAATTTCATCAAATTATAAAAATGTGTTTTTTAATGAAAACAAACGGCTCCAAATACAAAACTTTATTGAGTAAAATAATTAAAATCCTAGCCTCTAGTACCTTCTCATCCCCTAGAATGAGTCACTGTTAAAAGTTTATAGAATAGCTGTTTAGATATTTTTCTTTACATATGCACATATAATCAAACACTCTTAAATTTTTGATTATACTAAAATATCATATTAGTATTTCTCTGGTATTAGCTTTATTCAGGCAATAAAAATCAAGGATTTCCTCTTTTTAAGTACTACATGCTAATTAGCTCAGATTTTTAAAATTGTACAATATTCCATCATGTTAATGAATGCTACCAAATATTGGGCATAGACTATATGCTGGGTAATATTCTGAACACTTTAAATATAATACATAAATCCTAACAAAAAGTCTATGATGTGAGAATTAATATTGTAGCTCTTTTATTGATGGGGGAAATGTGGCAAACTGAGTTTATTTTCCCAATACTTTACCTAGCCATTCTTTTAGTGCTGGATTTTCAGGAAATCGTAAATATTCTTACTATTATAAATGCTACACTGGAAACCTTTTGCAGTAAAAAGAATTGTAAGATTAATTTTTAGAATTGCCCTTCAAAATTGCTTACTGTCCACAAATGATATTGACAAATTTAAATATTTTAATGTTTTTGTTAGTCTGAGAGGTAAACATTTGTACTTAACTGACACTTGAATTTATCGTTCTTGGATGAAAAAAATTAAGTATATTTTCATGGATTTTTAAATGACATGAACGTGTTTTACATATAGATTTGCTTATATTCTTACCCATTGCAACTGGGTTAGCTTCTAAATGATCTGTAGTTGTCTTTTTATTTTTATTTTTCGGTCTTTTGAGATGAAAATGAAAATATGTCACTCAGATATTCTCTGTGGGGCGCCATATTGACTACTCTTAGCCCCTGCATTGCTTCTGTGGATCTACTGCCACATTTGCTCCCATAGGACGTTTTTCAAGAGCTACTCCTAGCCAATGGCTGAGCAGCAGGAAATATGAAGGCAGGTTCATTCCAGTGAGCATTGCCAGTCCTGTAGATGTGACTTTGACTAGAAGTCTTCCCAGCAGGCTGGCAGAAATTATCCTGTAACTATTTACTTGAAAGTATTAGACTCTTCCTACTTTCTATATTCTCTCTTCACATTGTCTCCAGCCTGGGGTCTAAACACCCCACCATCAACTGTGACTCGGTGTTTGCTTCAAGATTAATATAAACTAATGCACTTTCGAGTTTTATTTGTGAGAGGCTTTTACTATATAGAAGTTTCTTATTTTTGTTTCGGTTTTGATTTTTGCCAAAATTATCTTTGCCACTATGGTTTCTACCTTTCATTGATGCCTTAGAAAGATCTTCTGGGCCGGGCGTGGTGGCTCACGCCTGTAATCCCAGCACTTTGGGAGGCCGAGGCGGATGGATTACGAGGTCCGGAGATCAAGACCATCGTGGCTAACACGATGAAACCCCAGCTCTACTAAAAATACAAAAAAATCAGATGGGTGTGGTGGCGGGCACCGGTAGTCCCAGATACTCAGGAGGCTGAGGCAGGAGAATGACGTGAACCCGGGAGGAGGAGCTTGCAGTGAGCCGAAATCTCTGCACTGCATTCCAGCCTGGGCGACAGAGCGAGACTCCGTCTCTCAAAAAATAAAAAAATTTTAACAAATGAATAAAATAAAATAAAATAATAAAAAAAGAAAAAGAAAGAAAGATTTTCTAACACGTATTTGGGAAAAAAAAAATTTTTTTTTGTTCTAGTACTTCTGTGGTTTTAACTTTTTCTTTAGTCCACATACCCTGTTGAAGTTATTTAATGGTGTAAAACAAAATCCTAATTTTAAACTATTTTCCAGATACATAGTTTCCCCAATATCTTTTGTGGAAATAACCAATCTGTTCCCTACCACAGTTAATCACTAAATTCCTATAGAAATATGTGTTTATTTCTTGATGCTTTCATAAGTTCTGATTTATTTGTAAATATTTACTGTAATTTTGAAATAATGTGTGGACATTTGGTGTAGTGTATTTCCACCAGTTTGCTTTTTCAAATTCTGCTTTGCTTTTTTTTTTTTTGGCTATTGTTTTATTCTTGTATATTTATTTGTTTCACCTGAATATCAGAATCAATTTACATTAACAAACAATTTGAACACATTCTTGAAATTATACTTCCTATCAATTAACTGAAGGTACAGAAGACTTAAATATGTAAAATATTAATTCTTCCCTTTCAGAGACATGGTAGATTTAACAATGTATTCAGGTATTCTTTCCCTTTTGTAAAGTTTCATGGTTTTTGGCATATAGTTCTTGTCGTTTCTTGTTAAATTGATTCCTAGGTGTTTTATAGATTTTGCTGTACTGCTTAATTTACTTTTAAATGTCTTTTGTTGATGCTGTTGTTACAAGCTATTGAATTGTAAGGAGTTTTATATATTTTCTGAATGTAATATTTCTATTCATAACCATAAAACCACTATTTTTTCAATATATGAAAAAGAAAATTAACTAGAATTATTTGAAATTAACCTTGGCTGCTTGGCTACTGGAATATTTTTCCTACCTCATTTATAACTGAGCCATCAAAATAAACAGTTCCTATTTATTTGCTCCATATTTTGATTATCCTTGAAGAATTATGAAAACTAAAATTTTTTACAGACTAAGACTAATTTTATATCTTTTCATATCTTGGCTTTACCTTTCATTTAATTTGCATATTTCCAAAACATAAAAGCAGTTATTTTGTATCTTGTTGAAGATATAATTATTGGAGGCAAGCCAGAGCAAGGCAAACTGTATAATTTACATCTTCTCATCAGCTCTTAAGTAGGACACATGCGATAGAACCCCAGATTATGTTCCACGCAACTGAACATATTGTTGTGCAACATTTTAAGCAAGCTTTCCAAATTCGAATCCTAGTTCACTAGTTGGTTCATTATTAAGTGGAATGTATCAGTAACATCTTTACCACTTTGATTTGGGAATTTGAACTTAGAAGTGTGAAGCATCATGATTGCTCTGACACACAATTCCTGTCATTTAATAAAGTCATTCATTATCTTTTGTTTAAAACAAAACAAAACCAAAAATTGCCTGGCTACCCAGAAATGGAGAATACTTATGAATGAATAGTTCATAGAAGTTTAATGAACATTGTCATGTTACATTTAAAATTTTTATTCAGTAGATTCAAAAATGAATTTTGGGAAATAAGGCAGAATAGATAGTGAACATCTTAAAACATTTTACTTATCAGAGGCCACACTATATAAAGGTGCTGAAATAAAGTGGTCACAGGTGTGTGCTTAAAGAACAAAATTTGTCTAATACTTTACAGTTTATGAAGCATATGTATTGAGTTTCATATTCAGCAGTTCAGTATTTGGATCTGGCTCAGTCTAGGTCCCTTGGAAACTCTGTGGCACTAATTTGTTCAGTGAACTTTGTGTTTGCCCTTGCCTAGATCTTAGGGTACATTTTACAGTAATAAAGAAATGTATGCTTTAACAAGGGCCTGAGAGGTTTCCTAATTTTCCTTGTTTTCATTGACCTTATTCCACTTTTTCATTGACTTCCTGTTTCCTGTTCATGGTTATAAGAAAGAGCATATTTCTTCCAACTTCCTCCTCTTGGAATGGAAGAAAATAAGGCAATTAAAAACATTGGAAGATTTACTTAATTATATACACTCTTCCAAGTGACATACATATGTGTGTGTGTGTGTATATATATATACACAAAAGATATATATCATTCCATTAAATCCTTGCTATGTTATGCTTATGACTATTTTTATTATCATAATGAGAAAATTGTGGTTTAATGAGTTTAAGTATCTTAACCCAAATTCATATAATAGTAAATCCTGGAGTCAGAGCTCTGATTATAGCATTTATTCTTTGGAGAAAAGTCAGGTGAAAATGGTACCAAATATTTGCCAGGGAGTGCTCTAAACCCCATTAAAACTTTAACAACTGCAAACTACTTCTGAGTCACTTATAATGATCAGATATTTGGGAACTCTTGTATTACTTCATTCATTCATTAACATTTATTTTATGCATCTACTATGTGCTAGGCATTGTTCTAAGCACTGGGGACATAGCAGTGCTGATAGTGCTTACCTTTAAGGGTAGAGAAAAAGACTATTTAAAAAATGCATTTATACAAATAAGACATATCAGTGATAAGTGCTTGGAAGAAAAACAATTTTTAAAAAGCCAAGGTAATTTGAAAAAGAGCGACTGGTCTGGATTGGGGTGGGGAAGCTTTAGACTCAATGATCTGAAAAGAACAATCTCAGTGTGTTTCAGTAAAAGTAGGAAGGTTTCTGTGAGTGGAGTTAAGCAAACAAGTGGAAAGAAGAGAAGAAAGGGGTAGACACGAGTGAGAACTTCTAGGGCCAGAGACAAGAATAAGGTGTTTGGATTTTACTCTAAGTGTGATAGTAAGTAAATTTATTACATCATGTAAATATACTTTCCTATGAAAAATATTTTTTCTCTCCTCAAGTATTCTAATACTTTTTCCAAGGTCAGCTGCAGGACAAGATAAAATATACCGTTTCAAAATAATGTATTTAAAATATTAAGTTTATGAAGCTTTCCCTAGAACACAGGGGGAAAGGCTACAGTTTAAAACAAGATAACTCTGATCCTAACTCAGATTTAAAAGAAAAAATTGTGCAGCACTGCCTTCTGGTTGACTACAGTCTGGCTAGTAGACATAAAAATATGAGTTTCATAGTAACTAGTCTTTTGGCTTACAGATTTGCTCTTATGATCTATTTTAACAGATAAATCAGCATATTTTATTTACCCTATGAATTATACTTATTTCCTCCCCGTGATAGCCAGAGTAATGCTACCCCAAAGATGTCACACACTAATCTACAAAAACCTGCAGATAACGTGAAGTTACATAGAAAGGGAAATTAAGGTTTCAGATAGCATTAAGGTTGTTAATCATCTGACCTAATAATATTCATATTATTTTTGAAGATTCAGTGGGCCAAATGGAATTACAAAGGTCCTTACGTGGAAGAAGAAATTAGAAAAAGAATGATAGAGATGTTGTGTAAGAAAAATGAGGCCCGACATTGCTGGCTATGATGATGGAGTAAGGAGTCCATTACCAAGGAAAGAGGGTGGAAAGTGACCTCTAGAAAGTGGAAGAGGAAAAGAAACAGATTTTACCCTCGAGATTCCAGAAAAGAGCATAGGCTTGCCAACACCTTGGTTGTAGTCCAATGATGTACTTCTGTCTTATACAAAGTATAAGATAATAAATTTGTCTTGTTTAAGCCAGTAAAGTTGTAGTAACTTGTCACAGCAGAAAAATGCATAAAAATATTATACCCTCTCATCTAGAATGTAATCACTAATATGGCTTGAATTTTTGTTTCTTGAATTACTGATTTATGCTTAATACCTAGAACAGCATTAGGTATTTCCAATAAAGATTTGCCAAATGGATGAGTGAATGAATTATACCAACATTCTCCTCAAGACCACTCAATGACTTTTTATTTCATTGATTGTAAAAGTAAAAATCCTACAGTTCTACAAAATCTTCACTGCACTCTCTAGTATATTACTTTATTAGTTTTATCTTCTTGTAGATTTCTTTCTAAACGCTATACCTCAGCAATAATGAACTCCTTTTGATTTCTCTGGATATCGAGTATGCTCCCATCTCTGAGATGTTATTCATTCTATTTCCTCTGCCTGGGATACTTACTCACACATATTCCCTGTCTTTCTGTATCACTTCCTTCAGGACTTGCACAGCATCCATTTAGCAGTGAAGTCTTCTCTGACCAAACTATTTAGATTGTGGCCCCCTGGCACATCCTTTTCCTCTGCTTTATTATTCTCCATTGCCTTATTGCTGTCTGCATATATTCTTTTTAATTATTTGCTTATGTCTATTCCTCATTAGAATATAAACTCCAATAAAGCAATTTTTTCTGTTTCCTTCTCTGATATGCTTGGCATATAGCAGATTTTCAACAGGTATTAATTGAACAGGTCATACTGTGTCAACAAGGGTCTGTCTTTAAATGCCACATACATGGCTATAGTACCTCAAAAGATCACTCCAGAAGAGACTGTAATTTATTCAAGAAAACGAAGATTGACAGGGTGTAAGTTAGAGTCTGAAATCTGCAGCACTACTCTGCAACAGTCAATTGAAAGGTAGCCAAATGTCTGTAGAAATAAATTAATAAAGACTTTAAATGTTAATACTGTTTTCTGAGTAAAAGTATAAACAAAGATTAAGACTTTAAAGTAATTTTCGTGAAATAAGAACCAAGCAATACAGTACAGGTTACACGAGGCAAGAGAATCAAGAGGCACAATAGTGAACCAGAAAAAGGAAGGCCATGTGCTTAGCCACCTAAGTTACATGTTACATGGGTTCTCTGACAGAAAAGAAATAGATAGTGATAGAAGAAGCCACTGCACATCTATTTTGGTTTATATAGCACAAGGCTGAAATGTAAATTACTGTTCTCATTTCTGAGGACATAATAAGCAGCTTTCATCAAATTGTATTGGTATGGTCACAAAATCACAAGACCCTTTAAATGAGACATTGAGATTATTTGGAAAAATGTACTATTTTACTGATGAGGCAAGATCCTACTGCTCAAAGTTCACTAACTTAAATAGGACATCATCTTGTCAGAATTCAGCTCATGTGAGTTCAGGTAAGCCCTACAACGCACTAACCATACTCTCTGTCGGTACTATTATCTGTAACATTATTACAATGTACAGCAACCAGTTTTCCACTCGTTCTATAGGGGAGGCAAAACTTTACTTCTACTCTTGTAGGGTCCTGACTGGGCCTGAGAATTAAATTGACATAAGCTAGAGTAACATGAGAAAAGCATACAATTTAATGTGAGTATTATGTGATATAATGCACTAGTCTGTTCTTGCATTGTTATAAAGAACTACCTGACACTACATAATTTATGAAGAAAAGAGGTTCCATTGGCTCACAGTTCTGCATGCTGTACAGGAAGCATGCCTCAGGAAGCCTCAGGAAACTTACAGTCATGACGGAAGGTGCAGAGGAAGGAGGCACATCTTATATGGCTGGAGCAGGAGGGAGAGAGAGAGAAGGAGGAAGTGCTACACACTTTTATAGATAACCAGATCTTGTGAAAACTCACTCAGTATTACAAGAATAGCAAGGGGGAAATCTATGATCCAATTACCTCTCACCAGGCCCCTCTTCCAACACTGGGGATTGCAATTTGATATGAGATTTAGGTGGGGACACAGACCCAAGCCATATCACATTGAAAGACTCATAAGGAAATAAAAATTCAAAGAAGTGGCAAAACCTAAAGGTTTTATATTAGTTTGGACAAAGAGAGACAGTTGTGTAAAAGTAATTGCATGATCTTGGGACACTAAAGGAAGAAAAAGATTAACACTATCTTTACAGATTCTCTCGTAGATGACTCCCCAGGAAAGAATGTTTCGTTTATTCTGGTACAGGAAGAGCATCTTTCACATGACAGTTTTTATCTCCAGTTTTCAGGAAGAAAGGAGAGCTTAGAATGCCCTTCTTGCATTTGATCTTTTTCAAGTGCCTTTAGGTCAAAGTAATCCTTATATCAAAGTTGCATATTTTGCAGAACATGTTCTGCCACCCTTCAGTTCCAAATGCAGAGCATGGCTGTGCCAACAAGGGAATCCCTGAAGTTTCTTTTCCCACCTAAAAAGAAAGAGAGCATACTCAAACTGCTTTCCATGTTTCCTGTCACAAACAGAACTTTGGATACTGAGATTTAAGGGGCTGTGAGGAGGGGTGTGTGTGTGTGTGTGCTTTCTTGAAGGGGCTGAAGTTTAGATTAACTGCTGAACATAGTAGGCAGATGTTCATAGACAGGAGAGATGAGTGGGAGCTGTTTTGCTGACCCTTCCCGGATGGTGTTCTCAGCTCACTAGTACTTTTTTATTGAATACCAATAAACTAAGGTTCTTGTTTCAGTTGTTCTAAGGTATGTCCACACAGTTCTCCCTATCTATGCCTTTATTTTCATCTTTTGCTGGAGTTGGGCTGACATAATCCCATTAAAGTATCAGAACAGATGGATTCTATCTATGTTAGACTGGTTTTCCTTCTCCTTCTTTGCATTTGTCATGTACAATTTTTTATGTACCCACGTAACAGCAATATTATGATAACAACTAGCATTTATGTCACTATATACAATGGGTACAACAGCATTTTATAAGCTGCTTTTGGTTTAAAATTTGCAATAACTTTATGAGGTAGGTCACTACCCCCATTTTGCAGATGATTAAAATAAGAGGTAGGTAATTTTCTTAAATTATAAACTTCAAATGACAAGAAAAACATTTAAACACGTATTTTAGGACTCCAAATAAATGATTTTATATTAATTGAAAATATACCTTTTTTACTTGTTAAATGTCTGTAGAACAAAAGAAAAAATACGTAGTTTGTCTATGTTGTATTTACTTCTTCTCTAGTCAAGAGTAACAGATATAAAGCTAAATAAGGATGATTAATGGTATTATGCATATTAAACTCATTTTTAAGCCCATTACAAGCAAGGCAAAAGGACCAGTTGTTTAGGATATTATGGTTTGCATTTACTCTGTCAGTATAATCATGAAACACCAATAAATATTTATTGAGCATGAGAAAGGAAGCATCAGTTTGCTAATCCCCTCCCCCTACAATGAAACTATTTTGAACAAAGATACTTGAAAATAAGTCAAATTTTGAAAGGACACGTAAAGTATACATTTTTAATCAAACAAAACCTTTACATTGATTTTCTTTTTCCTTCAAAGGGACTGAAATTGTAAGGATGTGAAAGTAGAATTCATTTTGTTCCATAGAGTTACTGACTCCTAGGTTGATAGCGTTTTAATATCCATCATATTCACACTATCTCAACTGGATACCTAAATTTCCTCTGGGAATTTCTTCTTTCCTTTTGTTTTCTTTTTTTAGAATTTAGTAAAGGAAATCTTTTAGATTCATTTACCTGAAACAAACCCACTGTTAGACTTTAATAACTGAAGAAGAAGCATATTTCCAACAAATCTTTCAGCAATATTATTTCCAAATCTAAAATTTGCTCTGCTTTATAGCTTTAGACTTAACAGTCAGTTAAGATACTCAGGTTTTTTAGCCTTAATCTAAATTTAAAGAAAGGTTGCATTCATTTCCATCTTGCAATTCTTCCTTTTCTTCATAATATTGGTCTTTTCTAAATGTCACTCAATTTTGAACCTCATTATTTTTCCACTATTTTTCCTAATAACTACAGTTTCTCATCAATAGAGGGTTTCCAGATTTTCTAAAATTTCATCATAATATAATATTAATGTCAAATAAACTCAGTACAAAAAATTGTTGTAATAATAGCCTTTAAAATATGGGACTTACATGAAGAAAAATACATCTAGTGGGAATAAACCTTTAAAATTATTTTTAACCACAAACTCTGTAAGAATACCAGGTACCTATTTTGGCAAATATAAGTTTGATTCACACTTAACTCCTCCACTCTGGTTTAAATGTCACTTTTAGCTTATTCAACATTGCTCAACTAACATGAATAAAACATCTTATATTATATAATAATGCCTGTTTTGTCAGGTAACCTTAAATGTTCTCTTAAGCTTTTTACCTGCCCGATAATATCAATTCAGAGTTGATGTCAACATTGTAAATGATTATTTTAGTTATTCTTATACATAACTTTTCTATCATCTATAGTAACATAATTTCAGTGGCTACCTAAAGTACATCTTTTTATTAAAGGCTTATAAAAAACACAAAGAGAGCTGCAATAATAACAATCACAATATGGCTTTAATTTTAAGAGTGATTTAATATCCATTATGTCATTTGACATTCTCAATAATCTGGTAGTTAAAAGGCCAGTTAGTATCCCTCTCTTATACAGAAGAAAACCAGGACTCATAAAGTTTAAGTGACAAGTCCAAGGTCATTTTGCTAATATGTGGAAATGCAGTCATGAAGGTCAGTGCTTTTTCTATTCCACAAAAAAAGCAACACTGCTTTGATACAACTTTGAACTTTGATGAAGGAAAAAATATTTTCTTATTACTATATATAAGAAGCAAACTGCAGCATTTTTACTGTAGCTCTGAAATAGAGTTAATTGACTTTGTGCATTTCGATGGTGCTTATAGCATATATCTTATTTATGAAGGAAAAAACACATTTAGTTTCTGACAGTTCTGAAAATAAATACAAATTGTATTGAAAGCAATACGTAAAAGAAGTAATGGCATGTTAGGTTTCTTTGTTGTTTTTAAACGAAATTTTAGAAGATAAAAATTATCCAGATGGTTTGGTTCCATGAAAAGTATCTTATCTTGAAATGCTGTCCATTGTAAATCCTTAATCTTTATTGCAGCTTTTTTTTAAAAAGATACACACATATCGAGGAAGACAGCATAGACAAAGAATCAAGACTCATTTCTTAAAATTAAACCGATTAACAATACTTTGTTAGGTTAATATAATGTGTTGCAATTTATTCTTTTTTTTTTTTTTTTTTTTTTTTTTGGAGACGGAGTCTCGCTCTGTCTCCCAGGCTGAAGTGCAGTGGCCCAGTCTCGGCTCACTGCAAGCTCCGCCTCCCGGGTTCACGCCATTCTCCCGCCTCAGCCTCCTGGGTAGCTGGGACTACAGGCGCCCGCCACCACGCCCGGCTAATTTTTTGTGTTTTTAGTAGAGACGGGGTTTCACCGTGTTAGCCAGGATGGTCTCGATTTCCTGACCTCATGATCCGCCCGCCTCGGCCTCCCAAAGTGCTGGGATTACAGGCTTGAGTCACCGCGCCCGGCTGCAATTTATTCTTTAAGTGTCTTATAAAGCTCAAGTGTTCAATTTTTGGCACTCAACTTTAATACTAGCTATTTCACCTTAGTGATCATTTACCCTGAAGACCATTTCCAACGCACATCTGAAGAAGATCATGATAATTCTAGTAAAATACTCACCAGCATTGCCAGGCTAACCATCTATCTGATTCTTTCGAGCCAAGTAAAAAATTATTAAATCCAAAAGTTCTGTACCAAAATGTACTATCAGTCTGCCAGAATTTTGGTAACTTGCAATAAAATAGGGAAAGAACACACATTTATACCAAACTTAAACCATTTATGATTCTTGAAATAAAAGTTTTTTATTTTTCCCTAAACTTTCTGACAATTCAGATATTTATGCTCTCTTAAATTTCTATAAAAGTCTAAGAATATTTCCTTGTTTTATATATTTCCTTTATGTAATTCTGGAAATATTAAACAATCTCTTTACACACCATAACTTACATTTTAAGCAGTCTCAGTTTTAAAAATATCCTATCAATATTCAATGTGTTGAATGATGACCCTTTATACCTGAGAAATTTGTAAGGTTCCAAAATTTCAATTATTTAGTTAATACAGATCATATATTCTCATAAACTGGAACGGTGGCATATGACCTTCTTATATATTAACCTTCTTAACTATAATGGAAGGCTCTGACATTTTAGGCTATAAAAGCGTGGCTCACTACCTGTACAGTATGGACAATCATCTTGCCTCTCTGAAAATGTTCCTTCTGATTGTGTTTAAAATAAGGTCATTTTAAGAAACAAATGCTTTCTACTCCCTCTATTCACTTTATGGATACCCATTTATAGTAGTGCTCCAGATTGTAGTAATATTGTAGAAAAGAAATTTCCAGGATTTGAAAAAGATAAAACATTATAATTCTGAGAAAAAAATTACAAAGACAAAAAGAGGGGTAGGAAGGTTTCCATCTAGGAAAATATAGTAAGTAATTACAAACAGTGTTATGTACTTTCAAATCTGAATTATCTTATATGTAAAAAAAATGCATTCAGAAGAAGCAAATTTGCAGATAATATATTTGAGTTGCAGTACTTCAAACGCAAGCATATTTCCTATTATATGTACAATTTACATGTAAACTTTATGTGGTAAAATTTAGTTAGCATGTATGATATCTTACTATATTACACACAATAAACCAGAAAAGTAGTTGTTATAATTATCTCCATTTTGTTGGTAAGATAACTAAAACTCAGGATCAACTAATTTTATCAAGTCAGAATTCAAAGTGAGGGCTGTTTAATTCCTAGATGAGTATTCCTCCCACTATATTATTTGAAATGACATTCCTGTTCATCAACAACTACACAGAATATAGACTACAACATTCATTTTTATTCATATGTGCAAAATGCATTTCATACATGTGTCATAAATTCAAATGACCTTATTTTATACCATTTCATTCTCTATTGATTGGTTTTACAGAAAATGTAAACACATCACAAAGATGTGCGGTTATCTCTTTTCTGTAATATTGTACTTTATAAACATAGAATATATAAAGGCAACTCACAAAAAAGTTATTTAAAATGTTAAAATCAATGAATAATCAAGACCCTTGTCTAAAAAGTTATGTGGAATACTGTAGAATACATATCTAGGAATGATCCAGTAACAACATGAAGTAAGTTAGGATAGTAACATATGGACAAGGTATACATACTAAGCCAGGTGTCCACCACAGACTCCCATGTGAATAACGGTGACTGACACTACATAGCCTGGAAACCCCAGAGACTAAAGATGGGAAGGGATGGCAGCAACTGGGTACCAGTTTCCTCTTTCTGTGCCAATAATTCAGAGCAAAGAGACTGAGAGACCTGTGTATATGTATATATGCAGACACGCATGCAATATGTGTACACACAGATACATTATATCTGTGTGTGGGTGTGTGTATTTATAAATATAAAGACAAACATGCATTCAAATGTTGAAAAGATAGGTTACATAAATAACCAATTATTTAAAAATTTGGCTATTTATTGATTTTTGTAAATATCCAGATCCCACTCTGTAGTAAAAAGTAACAAAAATAAAAATGTCATCAGGCTCTGCAGTATTGGAAAGAACATGGGATATGAGAACAATGGAGTTGTTTGCTTAACGTATGTGCACTTTGGTTCTTTTGCACATAGAGAAGGATTGCATTATATACACTAGATCACATAATTACAAATGGAATATAGAATCAGATTATCTGGATCTAGATCTAGCAGTGAAACTACTTGGCTTTAGATCCAGTTTCAATTTCCTTGCTTCTAAAATAAAAGTAATTAATATTGATTTTTCAAAGAATGATTAGAGGATTAAGTGAGACAATGTACATTATATGCTCAGCAAATGTAAATATACAGTTTGTATTCATACATGATAACAAATGTTCTTAAAAGGTTTTGACTACCACTCAGAAAAATATCATTCTTAGGTACAGTTGGGAAAACTTAAACATAAAAAATAAAAAGGAAGTTTAAAAACTTTGCTTGCACTTATTATTTTTGACTATTTCTATCATTTTTAGCAAGATTATTAGGACTCACACATTTTCTAGAATGCAAGTCTCAAAATCCAAAACATATTTATAAATGTTATATATTTATTTAATAAATATATATGTTTAATATTGCTGATGGGCCTTTTTGAGAGCTTATTGAACACTGTAGTTAATTTTCAAGTATAACAAGGCAAAAAGATCAAGGGTTTTCATAAGAAGTTAGCTCATTTTGTCTGCAAAAAAGACAAAAAAGTAGCTCCTTCAAAAATTAGAATATGATTCTAAAGAGCATCTAAATTTAGAAAGGCTTATCTTACCTGAACTTTCAAACCTGTTGAAAATTCCTCATGAGGATCTTTCATTCTCTCATTATTTCCCTATCTTTGAAATATTGATACTTGCTCTCTCAGTTTTCTTTCATTTTATTTCATCAAGGGTTGCATATTTCATTTTCCTCTTTATATGAACTTCAATTATATCTTCTATTTATCCTTCAGTAGCATGGCTCATCTTCTTAACTACAGTGACAATAAACCTGAAAAATTACTGAGGAAATATGCCTTATTTCAAAACAAAATGAGTTTTTCACTCATAAGCCTCTGATTATATCTCTCTCTTCGATTATTTAAAAATGTGCTCTTATGAACTTCAATGCAGCATATTTGCCCTTGGAATATCTTTTTATGTTTTTTACTACATTCAGTCCATATAAAATATAGTAGTCAAAGTTGAAATTTTAAATTAAGAAAATTTAAAATACAAGCCAGCAGAGAAAAAATATGTTATTGCATCACTATATCAATTTATTTTACAAAAGTTCTGTCGCTCCAACTTTCATTAAAATTATCCAGTGTTAATTTGGAGGGTGGAGAAGAGAGGATGATGGAGAAAAATAACTGCCTTTAAAATGCAGGCTAAAAACTGGTATGCTGAATGTCAATTAAAAAATCTCGCTAACTGCAGAGGCTTATGCTACTGTCTGGTTGGCTGGGCAAGTGAGACCTTATACCTCATGCTTTTAGATTTGCCTGCTCAGTTGAAAATGCCTATCTTCTTCTATAGAAAAAAAGTATTTTTTAAAAAATCATAGTTATTTATATACCACAAGATGAGTCCAATTAAATTAGTCATATTCTGGTTTAAAATAGCATAATAAATTCAGAGGTCTCAACCTATGTTGCTAACATTGTATACATTTCCAGTGAGAGAGTTGAGCTAGACAATGACACTAAGTATCTGTGTAACCTTAAATAAATCACTTAACTTTTCTGAACCTTGTTACTTCAGTATTACATAGGTTCCTCTCTACCCTCAATTTAAGATTATAAAGTAGATGAAAGATTATATAAATTACTTTTTCATCTTGTAATAAAAAGCATAAAATTTTACCTATTAAGAAGTATTAAAGGCCAGGCACAGTAGCTTATGCCTATAATCTCAGCACTTTGCGAGGCTGAGCCAGGAAGTTTATTTGAGGTCAGGAGCTCACAACCAGCCTGAATAACATAAGTGAGATCCCATTTTGAAAACATTAAAAAAAAATAAAACATTAGCCAGGTGTTGTGGTGCACACTTGGGGTCCCAGCTACTCGAGAGGCTGAGGTGGATCACTTGAGCCTGGAGACAGACGTTGCAGTATGCTGTGATCACACCACTGCACTTCAGTCTGGGCAACAAAGCAAGACTGAATCTCAATTAAAATATTTCAATAACTTGTATTTCACTAATTCAACTGTAAGTCCTGATACTACTAAACAACTCCCCCTATAGCTGCATTATTAAATGTTTGATAGGTGCTTAGGAAATGAGAATCCTAATGACAACATCTGCCATTGTTACTTACCAAAGGGTGAGCATTATGCTAATAGTTACAGTAAATTAAAACCAAGCATTGGAAAAAAATGATTGACTATGTAGTTCATCATCCAAATCTGGATGTTTTTGAGAATAAAAGGAGCTGCATTAATGATTATACTAGGAGAAAAGGCTTAAACTGAGAATGTCATGGGTAAACCAGAGCATAAATTCATATATATATATTCACATATATGTATATAAATTCACATATATGTATATAAAGTAAATGTCTGCATGAGCAAGGAGAAAAATGTGTAATGATATGTATCAGGGAATGAAAATCACTTTCCAGTGTTGGATGGAATTGAAAGTAGTGGTGGAAATAAAATTATAAGTTTTTTTGCTATGTTGTTTCATTGGTTATAATACATGAATTTGTTGATTTCAATTGCTGATGAAATTTGAAGTAACATTAAAAATTAAAAATAAAAGTGATACCAAAACATCTCCCAACAGTCTTAAGATGTTTCACTTAGATGATGGCATTCAATTGAAAACATTGAAATAATTATTTCCCAAGGCCACACAGTGAGTAACATACAAACCTGGGACCAAACTATGTAGACCACACTGCCTTCTCATTATGTTTCCCAGGAGATTTCTTGATTGAGCATTATGGAAATTCATACTTCTTCATTATAGATAAGGCTCTCTTAATAATTTCAATTATCAGCATTTTGCCCTCAGGGAATTGAGAGATTAAATAAGAAGAGCATTTTTTACATCCATTACTAGAGCCATCCTTTGTGACATCCATTTCATAAATATCTAGCAACTATTGTTGTCAGTTGGAATAATCAACAATATCCAGTATATAAAAATGAATAATAGTTTAATAGCATTAAATTCAAAGCTTACTGAAGTTCATGAAAATATGATGTTAAAGTCTATTCAAATATGTATCAAATGAGGAAATTATGTGAACTGTAATCTATTCCTAAGCTATGACACTTACCACCCTTATTGTCAAGAAATGGTTGGGACTGTATACAAATGAGAATGTGTTGCAGATTAGGTGGTGAATCAGTGAGTTGTCACCTTTTCTTTATTAAGTGTTTGGAAAATACATATAAATTTGGAGACAAAATTTAAAACAGCATTTTTCACAATACTTTCTATTGAGTCATTCAGGTATTCATCAAATATTTGTTTAGCTCCCAACATGTGCCAGGCATTTCGTTAAGCACTAGACTGAAGTAGTGAATAAAATATATACTTACTTTTCTCATAGGGCTTACAAATTCTTAAAACTTTAAATATTGAGCAATTATCCTGCCTTATGTAAAAAAGTGCAATCTGCTAAAAGGGATGTGTAAGCATGAGTTAGACTTAGTGTGAGGAGTAAGGAAAAGTGTTTAAGTCTTCAAAATTTCCTGGAAGTTAACCAGTTAGGATTGTGAGTGTACTAGAAGAATAAAGAAGAGTAAAATTAAAGAGTATGCAAATGATCTGAGGTGATAATAGGCCTTTCATAAGAACTGAATAATTGTCAATGTAGGTGGCACTATTTTTTCTAGGAATTTTTGTATTGTAAATGCTTGGGGATAACAACTTGGTGACACGTCTCTTACATCTATGGATGATTCTTCATACTTTATTTGCATAAGAAGCAAATTATTTTTAACTATAGTGTATGATTTGGGCATCACTGGAGGATAAAGTTCCCCCAAATTGCCTCTTTGCATTGTTGCTGTGAATTAGTAGAAAAATGAGAAGAGAGTAGTGAGCAAATTTTGTGAACAAAATTTTAAAAGCTTATGAATTGATGTAAGAGCTTTGGAGGATAACTAGTTAGGCACTAAACTACTTTCTTTTAATGTTAATTATGTTGCACTCTTACACAATTGTGCTGTTTTTACAGTTAGTTGTTGCAGGAAAGCATCTTTCTTATTAACAGTATGAGTATGAAATTAGGACCCTATAAAGAGAAGAAGCAACATGAAGCAAAGAAAGACATGTGATGTCTGGCTGTCTCCATGTTGGTGATAGTAACATTGCTTATTGGGTTAAAGGGTAACTGTCTTATCTTTTCCATCAGAAAATTACATATTTCCTCTAGTATCCAGCAAGTAACTAAGCAGTGAAACTTTGTAATTATGGAAATGTACATTTCACCCAATGGTTAATCCAGAATTAAAGAAAAAAAATGTGCCTTCAGATAAAAACTACAAAGGGGCCAGGCAGGATTCACAAAAATATAGTAATTTCTTTGCATATATTAATAAAACTCCAGATCATCAAATATAAAGAAAAATTTTAAAAAAGAAAAAGGAGGGAGCCATCAAGGTGGCTGGCTTGAATTACCTAGCACTCGCCTACTTTACAAAGAAGGACCATAATAGTGAGTAGATATTCGGATATTGAATAGGGCATCTAAAATCCAGCACTGGAATTCAGCCTTTGTGGTATAGAAAGATGAAAGTGAAGTGGTTGTCTTAGCCAGCATTGGCTCAGAGCCAGGAGAAACTTCCCACTGTGGGCAAAAGGTAGGTGAAAGATCTTCATCAGTCCACATTCCCATTGCAGATTTCTGCTATACCCACTGTGGCAGAGCCCTTTGACCCTTGTGGACCCTGAGACTTGTGTAAGGATCTGCATAGAGTCCATGCAGTGGCACCATTCCAGACAGGAAATTCATGCTGGGTCTCACATTTCCCCCGAGACCCAAGCAATCATGGGATGGTGTAATTTTGAAACCCCAGGCTCCACAAGACTATATCTTGCCCCAGGGCCCAAGAACTGCATCTCCATGTCCCTGAAACCCCGCTGCTATCACCCCACGTCCACACAGAAGGCTGCAGCATCATAATGCTGGGTAGACTCAGTAATGTGGCCAAGTCCCTAGCATTCTAGCCCGCTGTGGGAAAAGGGTGGTGTAGCACACTGGAAAGGTTGCCCCCAGGACAAAAAGAGCCAAAGAATGTGCTCCCCAGAGCCTGAGAGCCACCTGCCTTGGGTCACTGCCAGTAACAGCACCCCACACCCCTAGCTGCAGGGCCACTGCACAACTGCATAGGCATTTAAGGAGCCTGAAAACCAGCCCTTCTCACCCACACTGCCACTGTCTCTATGCCATCTGGGAGCCTGGGGATTGATCTATCCTGTCTGCCACCAGCTGCTTGTCACTGACCCCATAAGGGGATGTTAAGGACAGGATATCCCCACCCAGAACCACCCCGCAAGTGCCCATGTGCATCATCTGGGGGCCTGGGCATGGGCTTCCCTAGCCTGCTGGCAGCAACAGATGTGATCAGAGCCTGGTGACTGATCAACACCATCCACTGCAGCCTGTATCTGCACACATCATCAGGGGCTCTGGGGATGGGTCTGCTTTACTTGGTGCCACAGCTGCCAGTGCTTGTGCACATGGTCTGAGGGCTTGGGGATCAATCCTCTCCTACCTCACTGACAGGATTTGCATACTCCTCCTGTCCCCAGGCCCCTTCAGCCTGATGCCATTACCACTGCTGGCACCAACATGCACACATCACCTGAGGGCCTGGGGACTGAATCATCCAGTCTGCTGTGGCCACTGCTGGTGCCAATGTATGCTGCCTGGGGGCCTGAGGGTTGACCTAATTGCACAATTGCCATCACCAATGCTGTGCACACCACCCAGAGCACATAAACCCACCTGACAGCCTGACCCACTGCTGCCATTGCTGGCACCCCAGAAAACTGTCTGGAGGTTCCAAGATCAGCCTGCTCAGACCAGTACCACTAGTTTCTGTGTATGCCACCAGGAAGCCCAAGAATCCACATACTTACCCTGCCAACACCACCACTGGGGCCCAATGACTGGCACAACTGATGTCCGCATTCCCAGCAAAACCTCAACACAGAATCTACAGACAACCACAACTAAGCCACTGAAGAACTCACAGACACCACTGATACTGATTACAGCCAAATAAATCATACTACACTATTGCGCCCACCCAGAATCAAACCCAAAGTAACCTATCCAACCAACACCATACATACACCTTAAGGAAAAAGTTCTCCCTAACAAAAGCAAATTCAAAAAATTAGAAGAAATGTCTATCACACCAAATGCACAGATATCAATGTAAGAACACTAGAAACATGAAAAAGCAAGGATACATGACACTTACAAAGGAACACAGCAATCCTCCATCAACAGATTCCAACACCAATAAAAATCTATGAAATGCCTTAAAAAAACTGGAACCTGTGATATTAAATAAGTGCATTAAGATACAAGAGAACACAAATAAACAGCACAAAGAAATTAGAAAAAAAATTCAGGATATGAATGAGAAATTCAATAAAGAGGTAGAAGAGATACACATCATTAAAAGAACAAAACTGAAATCCTGGAAATGAATAATTCAATGAGTAAAATGAAAAATACAGTAGAGATTTTCAGTGATAGACTAGCTCAAGCAGAAGACAGAAGAAAGAAGTCAAATCTTCTGAAATATCCCAGTCAGACCAGAAAAGGAAACTAAGAGAAAGAAAAAAAAATCGAAAAGAATGAACAAAGCTTATATTACATATTAAACACAATAAAATGACCCAATATTCAAAATTTGATATGTTCCAGCATAGATAACCTGTTCAGCAGAATAATAGCTGAGGAATTCACGTGTCTTGCAAGAGATATAGATATCCAGTTACAGAAAGCTCAAAGATCTCCAAATAGATTCAATACAAAAAGAACTTCTCAAAGGCACAGTATAGTTGACATGTTAAAAGCAAAAGACAAAAAGAGAATTTTTAAAACAGCAGAGGAAAAGCATCATGTCACATATAAGGGAACCCTCATCAGAGTAACAGCATTTTTCTTAGCAGAACCTTTATATGCCAGGATAAAATGAAATTATGTATCCAAAATACTGAAAGAAAAACAAACTGCTAGCCAAGAATACTATACCTAGAAATTCCATCCTTCAAAACTAATGGAGAAATAACATCTTTCTCAGACCAGCAAAAACTGAAGGAATTCATCAACACTATACCAGTCTTACAAGAAATGCTGAAGGAAGTCCTACATCTGCATTTGAAAAGATCATATCTCTTATAATTAAAAAAACATAAAAATTCACAACTCACCAGTAATTCAGACACCTAAATGAGAAAGGACACAAACATTACCATTACAAAAATAAAAAAATAGAAAACACCAACCGCTACAAAAAACAAACAAAAAAACACCAAACCACAATGGTAAACAATAAGAGAGAAGGAAAGGAACAACAGGATATACAGAACAATTAACAGAATAACAAGAATAAGTCATATGAATGAAAATGCATCAAATTAACCACTTAAAATATAAAAACTGGTTCAATGAATTATAAAAGGCAAAACGAATCAAATATGACTCAGCTATATGCTGTCTTTAAGGAACTTACTTCACCTGTAAAGAAACATAGAGACTGAAAGTGAAGGGATAGAATAAGGTATGCCATGCAATTGGAAACTAAAAGAGAAAAGAAACTACTATAATTATAGAAAAATTGACTTTAAGTCAAGAGCAGTAAAAAGAGACAAAGAAGGTGACTATATAATGATAAAAAGCTTAATTCAGCAAGAGGATATAACAACTCTAGATATATATGCACCCAAAACCAGAACACATAGCAAATATTACTAGATATAAGGAAAGAATAAACTCCAATACAACAATACTTGGGGACTTACTTCAACACTCCATAGTTAGTATTGGATGAGTCTTCCAGACAGCAAACGAACAACACAAGATCATATTTAAACTACACCATAAACCCAATGGACTTAACACATATTTACATAACATTTCACCAAAAGCTGTAGAATACACATTCTTTTCATTAGCATATAAAATATTCCTCAGGATTAACCATATGTTAATATAAACAAAAAGTCTCAACAAACTTATAAAAATTGAAATTAAATAACATGCCTCCTACTGAACTTTAAGTTCATAATGAAATTAAAAAGGAAATTAAAAAAATGAAACAAATGAAAATGAAAGCACAACATATCAAAACTATTGGGATACAGCAAAAGCAGTGGTAAGAAGAAACTTTATAGCAATAAATGCCTGAATTACAAAGAAGAAATATTTCAAGTTAACAACCTACTGAGGTATCTCAAGGAACTAGAAATACAAGAGCAACCCAAACCCAAAACTAGTAGAAGGAAAGAAATAAAGGTCAGAGAAGCATTTAACAAAATTGGGGCTAAAACAATACAAACAATTAAAAAAAAGGTTTTTTTGATATAAAAAGCTATAAAACACTAGCTAACCAGGGAAAAAAAAAAAGGTCGGGGGGGGGACTCAAATAAATAAAATAAGAAGCGATAATGGAAACAATATAACTGCTACTACTCTTATTCAACATAATACTGGAAGTTCTAGTCAAAGTAATCAGCCAAGAGACATTGAAAAGGCATCCAAATTGGAAAAGAGGAAGTCAAATTGTTCCTTTTTGCAGATGACATAATTTTATCTGTAGAACTATCTAATGCTTCTCAAAAATTTAGGGAACTGATAAATTCAGTAAAGTTACAAGATACAAAATCAATATACAAAAGTCATTACCAGTTACATACCCCAAGAAGTAACTAGCTGAAAAAGAAATCTCATTTACAATAGCTACACAAAATACCTTGGAATAAATGTAACCAAACAGGTATAAAATGTCTATGAGGAAAACTACAAAACACTTGTTGAAGAAATTGAAGAGGACACAAACAAACGGAAAGACATCCCATGCTTACGGTCAGAAAAAATAATTGTTAAAATGACCACACCACCAGAACTAATCTACAATTCAATGTAATTCCTGTAGCAATACCATTAACATTCTCATGTATGGAATCACAAAAGTCTCCAATTAGCCAAAACAATACTGAGCAAAAAGAACAAAGCTGGAGGCATCACACTACCTGACTTTAAATGTTAATACAAACCTATAGTAATCAAAACATCATATTGGTAGAAAAATAGAAACTTTTCTAAAGGAACAAAATAGAAAACTCAGAAATCACATATTTACAGGCAACCGATTTTCTGAAAAGATGCCAAGAACATACTGAGGACAGGACACTCTCTTTAATTACTGGTGCTGGAGAAACTGGATATCCATATGCAGAGTAATAAAACTAGAACATTATCTCTCACCAAATATAAAAATTAACTCACAATGAATTAAAGATTTAAATGTAGGGCCCCAAATCATAAAATTACTGAGAGAAAACACTCAGGACATTGGTTTAGGCAAAGATTTTATGGTTAAGACATCAAAAGCTCAGGCAACAAAAACAAAATGGCAAATATACCTATATTAAATGAAAATGTTTCTGCACAGCAAAGGAAACAAACAACAGAGTGAAAAGGCAACCTTTTGAATGGAAGAAAAGATTTGCACGTTATTCCTTGGCAAAAGACTAATTCCCAGTATATACCAGAAACTCAAATAACTCAGCAACAAAAACACAAATAATCTCATTAAAAAGTGGGCAAAGAACCTAACTAGAAACATGTTTCAAGAAAAGACATACAAATGGCCAAAAGGTATATAAAACATGTCCAACATCCCTAATCTTCAGGGAAATGAAAATAAAGGTCGCCATGGAGCCCGACGGGACCTACGAACCGGGCTTCGTGGGTATTCGCTTCTGCCAGGAATGGTGAGGCGGAGGGAGCGGGTGATGTTAGAAATGGGGCGACGAATGGCTCCAGGACTAACCCCTGGCACCTCCCCCTCCCCACAGTAACAACATGCTGTACCCCAAGGAAGACAAGGAGAACCGCATTCTCCTATACGCGTGCCGGAACTGTGATTACCAGCAGGAGGCCGACAACAGCTGCATCTGTGTCAACAAGATCACGCACGAAGTGGACGAACTGACCCAGATTATCGCCGACGTGTCCCAGGACCCCACGTTGCCGCGGACCGAGGACCACCCGTGCCAAAAGTGTGGCCATAAGGAGGCTGTGTTCTTCCAGTCACACAGTGCTCGGGCCGAGGACGCTATGCGCCTGTACTACGTGTGCACAGCCCCACACTGTGGCCACCGCTGGACCGAGTGACCTCCCCTCTCCCCCGAGTGTAATAAACACCAGATTCCATGCGTGGAAAAAAAAAAAAAAAAAGGAAATGAAAATAAAAACCATAGTCAGATTTAATGTTACTCCAGTTGGAATGGATATTATCAAAATTACAAAAAATAAATGCTGGTGAGGATGTAGAGAAAAGGGACCTCTTGTACACTGTTGGTGGGAGTCCAAATTAGCATAGCAACTATGGAAAACTATATGGAGGTTTATCAAAAAAGTAAAAATAGAACTACCATATCATTTAGCAACATTTAGCAATTCCACTACTTGATACTTACTCGAATGAAAGGAAATTAGTATATCAAAAGGATATCTACACTCCAAAATTTACAGAAATACTATTTGCAATAGCCAATATATGAAATTAACCTAAGTGTCCATCAGTGGATGAATGGATAAAGAAAATGTGGTATACATTCACAGTGGAATACTCTTCAGCCATAAAAAGAGTGAAGTCCTGTCATTTGCAACTACATGCATGGAACCTGCAGTCATTAAATTAAGCAAAATAAGCCAGGCACAGAAAGACAAATATTGTATGTTCTCACTCATATGTGGGGGCTAAAAACATTGATCCCATGTAGGTAGAGGAGACTGATACGTATCAGAGGCTGGGAAGGGTGGGGATGAAGGATGAAGAGAGCTTGGTTAATGGGTGCAAACACAGTTAGATAGAAGAAACAAATTTGTGTTTTGCAGCACAGTAGGATGACTATAGTTAGCAATAATTTATTGTATATTCCAAAACAACTAGTAGATTTGAAATGGAGTCCACATATGTCAGCCTCCAGTAGCAAAGAAGGTATGAAAATGGTGGTGGAGGGTGGATCCAGAATGGCAAACAAAAATAGCATAACTTCCAAGACCACAGCCTTGTTTTTCATATCGAGTTCTAGTATTTATGTATCCAATAACACTGTTTACTCAAACTCATGGTGAACATGTGTTCACACTATTTCATACAGTCAATAGATTACAAAATCCAAATAGTTGGAGAACCCAAGAGAAAATTGAAAGCGCAGGAAACGCAAATGCATATAAAACAATTTTCAACTTCTTCCACTGAGACTTATACTTGTGAGTAATTTTTAAGAAAATATTTAAATGGATATATAATTTAAAAAATACAAAAATAAAAAATTCAAATACACATGAAACAACTGTGAAATTCATTATTGTCAAATCATATTAAAAATTATTATACAATATTTTTTATCATTTCAACTTGCCAGATTCTTAAATGCTATCATCGAATGCTGCTCAGTTAGTAATTATAACAGCAATATCACAGATTCTGTTAAGCATATATATGAAAAAACTAATATGGAAATGTATATAGGCATCCAAAAATAATTGGTAACTTGTGTCTCAGTCATTTTTCTTCAAAGAATCTCTTTTTAAAAATCTATAAAAGATGTTAATTTATGTATAAAGATATCTACTGTTCATTGCACTGATACTAAATTGAGCAATAGTAAATTATAACACCACCATATAAAGAATATGTTTTGTTAACAAAAGTTTTAAGGTGAAATGTAAAAAATCTTTATGTGAAGTGAAAAAAGAAAATTAAGGAATTGCCATTAAGAGAATAAAGGAAATATAACGAAGCATAATCATGGTTATTTTGATATGGAGGATGCTATTGTTTGAATGTATGTACCTCTCCAAAATTCATACGTTGGAACTTCAACCCCACGGTAATGTTATTAAGAGGTAGGACCTTTTGGAACATGATTAAGTCATGAGAGCTTCACCCTCGTAAATAGATTAATGTCCTTGTAAAACAGGCTTCAGCATGCTTCCTGGCCATTCCATCTCTTCTGTCATATGAAGACACAGTATCCATCCCTTTTTGCTTCCTGATCTGTTAGTGCCTTGATCTTGGGCTTCCCAGCATCCAGAACTGTGATAAATACATTTCTCTTCTTTCTAAATTACCTACTCTAAGGTGTTTTGCTCTAGCAGGAGAAATAAACTAAGATAGTGGAATTATTAATGACAGTTATTTCATGTATTATCATATCTGAATTTTCCAAGTGTCTTACAATTATCCTTGTTAATTTCCTGATCATCAAAATAATTAGATAAAAGAAAATCAGTCAAATCTATACAGTCAAAAAGTTGACTTAGAAGTCTGGGTTAAAATCTTTTCAAATAAACATACACACATAAGCATATGTGTATGTATATAATACATATGCAACTATATAGTATAGAGAAACTCTGTGCAAGAAAATTAAGACTGTCAGTTTATAATTACACCTTATAGGTGTATATATGTTTATAGGGGTTTGTAGTTGCATATGCACCTTTATGTGTTATCTTTGTAAAAGACTTCATAATGCTTTTATGGGTGGCACTTTTTCTTTATGTCATTCAGAAAGTGCTTAAGGTTTTGTTGGCTTATTTATTCTTAATGATCAAACTAAACTTCATGAATAAAGAAACACACATTTTCCCTAGCAAGGTGAAAGAAAAGAATAGCTCTCCTTCACAAGTTCAAATCACGCTTTTAAAAAGTCTATTACAAGTTAAATGCCATTAGGGTAACAGATTCATTGCATCAAGCATCGGATTCTTGTGGTGGACAAGGTATAATGATGACTAGGAAACCATCCATCTTTTGACAGGTGACTTATTTTAGAATCAGAAAGGCCATCAGAGGAAAGTTACTTTACTCATGTTTGTTCCTGTAATCCTCACTCAAAATTACTCAGATGATTTGCAGGACAAGGGCTCTTCTACTTTTTTTTTTTTTTTTTTTTTTTGAGACAGAGTCTTGCCCTGTCACCCAGGTAGTGCAGTGGTGCTGACTGCAACCTCCGCCTCCAGGGTTCAAGCAATTATTCTACCTCAGCCTCCTGAGTAGCTGGCACTACAGCCACGTGCCACGAAGCCCAGATAATTTTTGTATTTTTAGCAGAGACGGGGTTTCACCATTTTGGCCAGGATCGTCTTGATCTCTTGACCTCGTGATCCACTCACCTCGGCATCTCAAAGTGCTAAGATTACAGGCATGAGTCACTTCACCCTGCTGTCTTTTACTTTTTAAAATCTAATTATATTCACGTGTATGAGGATATACCAAATTATTATTTTGGACAGAATTGATAAGTTTTTAAACAATAAACAATTTTGGGACCGTAACAAGCAGATGCTAAAATTTTTGAATGTACCAGTAAATATTATTTTCTGTAACTTCATTTTTATTTAGAATTTATCAGCCAATATTTTGTAGTTTTTCTTTGAAGTTCCAATATGCAGAACACTAGAAATGGTGATGTAGAATTGCAAAATGCATAATCAATTATTAAAATACTGCTTTATTTTTTAAATATTATACACAATGTTGTTTTTAATTTCATGAATCTGTTTTACTATAAATGATTAGTTAGCCAATAATTATCTTTTGAGATCTCTATTTAAATTAATATCCACAAAATAAATGTAATTGAGCATCAGAAGGGCCATTGGTGTTCTGTTACTGATGTGTTAGCTCTAACATGAAGGTAGCAATTTATCATCATGCTATAAATAGAAAAAATAGAGTGCATGGCATTGGCTGGTCTTGTTTTTTTAAATATTCCTTCAGGGTAAATTATAACATAACCTAATTACAGTGATGGAGCTTTCATTGTAGGGAAAATTGTTATCTTATTTAACAATCAAGTAATTAGCTTCTTTATTGGATGGTTTGCTGTATGTTACTAATTAAGCTATCCACTGGAATTTATTAAAAGTTAGTGAAAAAACTGCTGCTATAACATTAAAGAAGTGAACTCAATACAAATGCAACTGATATTATGTAATTTTATCAATTAAACATGTTTACAGTTCCTTCTCTACAAAAAGTTACAACATATTCACATGGGATTTTAGGGTAGAGCCTATATCTTCCCAAGACTTATATGTTGTAGCTTGAGTGTTTTAGGTTATAAAAGAAAAAATAATTAACAATACTAAATGGGGACAAATTAGTTTTTTAATCTTCAGTATTTACAAAATTAAGGTGCATTTACAATATTTGTTTAAATGCCTAAGTGTGTGTATTAATACCATAAGTTTTCTTGTTGATAATTGCAGTTCATGACCAATTCCAATATTAATTTAACTGGTAAAATTCCATGGGTAATTTAATAAATATAATGCAATATGATTTAGTGGTATTCAATTTACTGCTTTGGGGATTAAAACTCTACTAAGAAAGGATGCTTCTGCATGCTAAGGAAGATTTTGTGTCAAATAGATATACTGAACACCTGAACACCTTGTATTTGTAATTTACTGTGTCATGAGCCATGGAACCCAAAGGCCATGATTTCTGGTATGGAGCTCCGGTATAGCCTAGCAGCAAAGACAGGCCACAAACCAATTATTAGGATTAATTACAGAACTACAAGTGTGAAAGTGATGTGAAGGAGGTTGTGAGGGAAGAGAAAGAATGAAGATCTGACAAAGCCATGGGGCATCAAGAAAGGTTTCTGTCTTGTAGGGTCTTTTAATTTGAGAACAGAAGGATGTGTATGAGTCAGTAAATAGGGTTGGAGGGGGATACTTCCATGCAGAATTAACAGTAAGTGCTAAAGTCTTGAGAGAGGAGATATCATGCAATATGTAAAACATTTTTTCAAAGTTCTAGTATGACTAGAAAGAAGATGATGAATAATCATTCCACGACTTATTGGCATGTGACCATAAGCTAGTCATTGAACTTTCTGAATGAAGTTTTCTCTTCAGAGAAACCTGGGGATTGCCCTAGAGTTTGTTGAACCACATAAATAGCCCTTTATGTAGATAATAAAGGTCAAATACCAGTAAACTTACAAGGCTTATCCCAATGTAAATTTAAGAGAGGTGCTGCCAGTTTTATATTCATGTAAAGGTATTAAATTTCTGCCGGGCGCGGTGGCTCACGCCTGTAATCCCAGCACTTTGGGAGGCCGAGACGGGCGGATCACGAGGTCAGGAGATCGAGACCATCCTGGCTAACACGGTGAAACCCCGTCTCTACTAAAAAATACAAAAAACTAGCCGGGCGAGGTGGCGGGCGCCTATAGTCCCAGCTACTCGGGAGGCTGAGGCAGGAGAATGGCGTGAACCCAGGAGGCGGAGCTTGCAGTGAGCTGAGATCCGGCCACTGCACTCCAGCCTGGGTGACAGAGCGAGACTCCGTCTCAGAAAAAAAAAAAAAAAAGGTATTAAATTTCTGTAATTAAACCACATCGAAAGCTGTCCAAAAAGTGTTTAATACAAAAGTGTTTAATACAACCCTCTTTTGAACTGAATGTTTTAAAAATCACACTTTTAAGCTTTTGGCAGAGCTTAGCTTTAACATCATTGCAAAACAGACCTTGCCCCTCAAAGACACTTGTCTGATGATGTCTGTATTTAAAGCTGCGGGTAACTGACTATTGCTGTTTTTAGCACTGCTTTGGCTGTCTAAATCTAGTCAAGACAAATTATACCTGGGCTGTGCTGGCAATCGTTGGAGCACTTGAGTGAAACATCCCTTTGATAGTTAGATTATACTTGTCTTCCGAGTTCAGTGTAAATGTAATTTGAGAGGCTTGTTGCTTGTTTCTGGTAAGTGTTGTGACTTGAAGATGAAAATATGTCACACTGGCTTGTTGGCTGTACTTGGAAAAGACATGGAACTGTCACAGGCAAGAAGAAACAAAATGTTTCATTGTCGACATTAAACTCTAAGGACTTAAAAGATCCGCTGTGTAAACAAAGTTGATGTACTTTTTGTTCACTAACTTCTTGCAACTCCAAAAATAAGAGGTGCTCTGGGCCCCATTTTTTCATAGTTATTGAAGGATTATTGTTTAAGAGGAAAGTTTTCCCTCCCAGAAAATATTGGCTATTCACATTTGTGATATGTCAGAAGAAGGGGAAAGCAAATATCCCATGTGGAAAAGTGACGGTGGAAAATGTTCACTGTGGGATAAAATTCTATCATTTGAAAATACATTACTCTTGAAATAACTCCCATATTTTTTAGAAAAGGACAAATTTTCACCTAGAATATAGGAGAGAAATAATAACACAACAAACAAGAATCAGTTCCAAAGATCTCTTATTAGTTACCAGGGAATACATGTATCAACTAAGTTGTGACCCTAGGAAAGGAAAGCAAACTTTATTTCATTTTTAGCTCCAGGGCTATACAAAATATGGGTTTGGAGAATATAGTTATACTTCATATTTATTCTAGAATATTATTAAGGTTGTTTTGCATACTATTATTATTATTATTCCTCAGGGTAATAATAAACCATGTGTACCTACTATGGGATAGACATTTTGATTTCTTCATTTTATACTTAATAACAACAACAAAAATTCTGGTGGGCATAGGTACTTAGACTGATGTAAATTACACTGACCTTAGCCACAAGTTAGAATCTTTTCTTAGGTAGTTTCTGTTTAATGAAATGAGGTCAGCGTATACTGAAAGCTTGCATCTGGTAGCATTTTTTTTTTATTTGGGTGGTGGTTTCTTTTTATTGTTTTTTCTATTGCCAATTTCTTCCCATTTCCCTTCCATCTGTCTTTCAGAGTTTGATACTAGATTAGGTGCCAGACATAGTGTTTGTCGATCATATGAATTTCCATTTCCTTCTGAGGCTTTATGAGTATTTTAGTAAGAAGTTGGGGGAGGCTATATTGATAGATATATGCAGAATGCAAATTTGAATCAAGTTTTAAATATAATCTTTAAGTTCTATTTAAATTTTTAAAACTGCTATGGCTTTAAGAACATATAGATTCAAAGACTAAAAATAGTGGAGTAACTGACAGGCAATGGAAAACAATGCTGCCACGTTTATAGATAGAAAAGTTAGTGCCTTTAATGCCTTAGTAAAGATTTATAGACTAATGTAAAGAGAAGGGAGAAGAGATATGACATATAATTACATGGAAGAAAAAAAGTGAATTCATGATAAAACCTTATTTTTTTGTAAGATTGTGTAGATTAGATATGCTCATGAGCACTAAACCAGATTGGCAGGTCACCATATATTTGAAGGAGGCCATATCTGGATTTTTCTTGGTGATTTTCTCCAAAAGTATTCTTTTGTTCAGTTTTCGAGTAGAAAACTGATACATAAGATGTACTCCAGATTGAATACCGAATGACAGTTGCAGAAATACATTTTGGACATAATGGAATTTAAATGAAAAGGAAACACTAAAATGATAGAAGTAGAGTAAGCATGAGAATAAGTGGACCCAGAAATTGTGGGGAAAGTTTGAAAGAAAAAGACAAAAGTTAAGAAGGAATTGTATCAATGATTATGCAAGTGTATGGCACAGTGAGGTTTTGGTAGGGGTGGGTATGGCAATACACTGATATTCTGGGATTGAGTGTTACTGTTGTATAACCTAGACTATTCTGTCTAATACACATATGTAAGTGACCGTCTTTTTATAACCTGAATTGGGTATCCAAGCCCGCATTGTTATATATGAGAAGACAAAGGCTCAAGAGGTTAAGTAAGAGTGAAGAAGATATTAAGGTGCTAATTTATCACTTATAGCTTGAAGTGATGGCCAGTGTGATGATGGATTTGTCCAACTCTAGTTGCAAAGTTCAGAAGCATATATTCCAATATTTCATGTGATCTAATTAGAACTCAAAACAATGAGCACTGCATTAGTATTACTGCAATGGAAGAAGTTCAGCTTCACAAATGGAAGGAAATGTTCAGAAAACAAAGTGGCTAACATTGGTTGTCTTATTTTCTTTGTGCAGTATTCAGAAAAAAAAAATCCACATCATAACTTTTTATTACATTAAACTAAACAATTATAATATTGAAAATGTGTGACTTAAAGAGTTCTATGCACCAGTGCCTACATTGTCTCCTACTTTTTTATGTTTAATAATTTACATTTAAAAAATCAAATTATTTCATTTTAAATGGTTAATAGTACATTCTCAAAAACTTTATAACATTTAAATAATCCTTGCTCCTCACTCACAGTTGATTTTGATGTCAGATAATCTTATAAGAATTTTTGTACATTAAAAACAGGTAGGTATAGTACGACTTGTGAGATTAATTTCCATTTGTCAGGACAGAAAGAATGGATACTAAGAATTGAATCAAGGCTAGGTGTCAAAAGCAAAACTACAAGAATATAAAGTACATGCTTAATATCTTCATAAAATCATCCCATTCTCTGGCAAAAAATTTCAATTAGTGACTATTCAATCAAATTTAAGTAACTCGGATATTACAGTTTCTTAACTTAAAATTGATACTGGTAATGAGATTTCAACCTCCAAATGATCAATTTGAGATCATACTTTTGTTGTACCTTTAGTCAAGGCCCAATATATTGATGTGAAATAACATGGGGAAATGAAAATAACTTTAATAATTTGGGGAATTCTCTTTCTTTCACATTTTGCTTTCTAACACTGTAAATTAAGTGAATCCTCAATGGAACCGCTGAAAGTAAGCATTAGTTTTGGTAAAAAGATTTATAGTATACCCTTGCTTAATTGTTTTCTATAATTCTTAGGATTCAATGCCTGGAAGGTGTTAAAAGCAAAACTTATCAATTGTGATTCTTTTTGCAAACTGTCTCCCAACCAAGCCAGCATTCATTACCCCGGAGGTGATTCTGAACGCTGATACTAGTTGACATCTAAAAAGATTCTCGATGAGAACTAGCAATGCTTTCATAAATTCTAGCTTCTTACTATGACAGCTCAACAGTGCTTCCAGAATTTCTGTTTAATGGGATACTTAGTAAATTTTAATATAAAAATATAAGAATAATATAAAGAAACATTAACATATTTTAAACTCTTCTGCTTTTCATATTAGTGGTCACATAAAAGATGCCTTTGTACTCTTTAACATTCCTTAAAAAACTATATATACACACACACACACTATATATATACACTATACTATATATACTATATATAATACTATATATACTATATATAATTATATAATATAAATAACATAATATGTATTGTATATAGAGTATATATACATGTATAATAAAAACAAATAAAAAGGCAAGACCATTCATGTTTTACATAACCTAAAAGCAATTAAATAGAACAACCCAGAATTATGTATCAGATATTTTTCTTATTTTTTCAAATGTATAACAAGTTTAATGAAACTCAAATTGTGAACAAATACACAAATCTGTTAAAATGACAACTACCTTATCTGTTTGACCTACTTTGCCTTTTATGCTTCTCATACCTTATGATAGCAATTAAATTATAAATATTTTTCCTGTAGACATTACTGAGGAGAAATTAGAAACTCTACTAAAGTGTGAAATGTGATACTATATACATTTCCTGTTTAATATGTACATGTATCTGCAAATTAGTTAGACTTCCTAAGGTGTTATGTTTGTTATAGGAGTTCTTTACTCAGTTATTTCCACTGCATAGCTCACTTTTTTTTTCTTTCTAAGGCTAAAGTTGATGATGCAGGTATGGAGAGAGCCAGGTCCTGTAGATTAGCACCAGGTCAAATCTATATTGCCAGTTAAAGGAAAAGAACAAAGCATGAAAGAAATCAGTGGTGTAAAATTGTATATCCTGGTTAGTACCACTACTTCCTTTTTATTGGAACTACGTCACTTATGGTGAACAATGGAGGAAAACAGAACTGTGACCTAAATAAGGTGCGTGATTCTTACCTCAGTTATTTATTTATTTATTCATCACCCATTTAGAAACACCTAATAATAATAGATTTAATTCTTGAGAACTTACTCAGTATGTCAGAATCTTTATATCCAAGTATCATATAACTACTCAACCTGGCAGCTACTACCAGTCTTATTTGAGGGATAAAGACCTTCAGGATTACAGAAGCTAAGAAACGTATCCAAGCTCTTAGAGATGTGCATGATGGAACTAGAATTTGGGCATAGGTTTGTCTCATTTCAATCCTGTACCCCTTTCAACTGCTGTATTAGGCATTCTTTTATACTGATAAATTTTGTACAAATTTGAATAGGAAGGAAAGTACAAAAGGTATCAAAAAGAAAAAAAAATGTGTATAGCATACAGCATACATTAATAACAAAGTAAAGACTTTTAAAATTTGGCCTATAAATATATATATATAGAGAGAGAGAGAAAGAGAGAGAGAGAGTGAGAGAGAGAGAGAGAGGGAGAGAGAGAGAGAGAGAGAGAGAGAGAGAGAGAGAGAGAGAGAGATGGAGTCTTGCTCTGTTGCCCAGGCTGGAGTGCAGTGGTGCAATCTTCACTCACTGCAAGCTCTGCCTCCCAGGTTCACTCCATTCTCCTGCCTCATCCTCCTGAGTAGCTGGGACAACAGGTGCCCGCCGCCACGCCCAGCTAATTTTTTGTACTTTTAGTAGAGACGGGGTTTCACTGTGTTAGCCAGGATGATCTAGATCTCCTGACCTCTTGATTAGCCCACCTCAGCCTCCCAAAGTGCTGGGATTACAGGCGTGAGCCGCCGTGTCCGGCCGTGGCCTATAAATATTTCAATTCAGATTTACACATATATGTATTTTAAAAAGGTTACAATTAACAGATCACTCTTTGTATAAATGAAAGTCTTGCAATAAAATAAAGCAAAAGTAATCTAGAATAACTATTCCTGGTCCTTTTTGCCACTACTGAAACACTGAAAATCTTAAAAGGAAAAACTGGCAGCATTTATAAAACTGTACTCACTATCGGCCGGGCACAGTGGCTCATGCCTGTAATCCCAACACTTTGGGAGGCCGAGGTGGATGGATCACCTTAGGTCAGTAAATCGAGATCAGCCTGGCCAACGTGGTGAAGCCCCATCTCTACTAAAAATACAAAAAAATGACCGGGCGTGGTGGCGGGCGCCTGTAATCCCAGCTACTTGGAAGGCTGAGGCAGGAGAATCGCTTGAACCCGGGAGGCCGAGGTTGCAGTGAGCCGAGATCGGGCCACTGCACTCCAGACTAGGCATCAAGAGTGAAACTTCGTCTCAAACAAACAAACAAAAACAAACAAACAAAAAACTGTACTATCTATCTCAAAAAATATTTTCTTTCTTTTCTTTTCTTTCTTTTACAGGTTCTCCCTCTGTCATGATCTGGGTTGGAGTGCAGTGGTGCAATCATGGCTCACTGCAACTTTGACCTCCTATGTTCAAGTAATTCTCCCACCTCAGCCTTTTGTGTAGCTGGGACTATAGGCACACCACCATACCCCGCTATTTTTTGCATTTTTTGTAGAGACAGGGTTTCGCTATATTGCCCAGGTTGTTCTCAAACTCCTGGGTTCAAGCAATCTGCCCAACTCATCCTCCCAAAGTGCTGGATTACAGGCATGAGCCACCCTGTCTGGCCTTTAGTAAATTTCTTGTATTCCCTTTGTTAAAAAGATTATTTTTATCTATCTATCTATCTATCTAACTAACATCTATTTATTAGCTTTTATGTTATGTTCAGGGGTACATGGTTAGGTTTATTATATAGTGTGTCACTGGGTTTGGTGTACAGATTATTTAGCCACCCAGGTAATAAGCTTAGCACTTGATAAGTAGTTTTTTATTTTTTTTAAATCTTCACTCTCCCTCTCTTCCACCCTCAAATAGGTTCTGCTGTCCCTAGTTCCCTTCTTTGTGTCTATATGTACTGACTATTTACCTCTCATTTACAAAAGAAAACATATGGTATTTGGTTTTCTGTTCCTGTGTTAACTCACTTAGGATAAATGGCTTCCAGGTCTACCCATGTTGCTGTAAAGGACATGATCTAGTTCTTTTTTAATGGTTGCATAGTATTTCATGGCTTATATGTATCACAATTCCTATATGCAGTCTATTGCTGATGGGCATTGAGGTTGATTCAATGTCTGCTTTTGTGAATAGTGCTGTGATAAACATAATGCACATATATCTTTATGGTAGAACAATTTATATTTCTTTGGGTAGTCACCCAAAAATGGTATTGGTGGGTTGAATGGTAATTCTACTTGAGCTCTTTGAGAAATTGACAAATTGCTTTCCATAATATCTGAACTAACTTACATTCACAACAGCAGTGTGCAAACATTTCCTTTTCTTTGCAACCTCACTAGAATCTGCTATTTTTTGACTTTTTAATGATAGCCATTCTGACCAGTGTGAGATGGTATCTCATTGTGGTTTTGAGTTGCACTTTTTAAAAGATAAATAATGTTAAACATTTTTTCATATGCTTATTGGCCATATTTATGCCTTCTTTTGAAAAATGTCTGTTCATGTCTGTTGCCAACTTTCTAATGGGGTTGTTTTTTGCTTGTTACTTTAAGTTTCTTAAAGATTCTGGACAATAAACCTTTGTCAAATGCATAGTTGGCAAATATTTTCTGCTATTCTATAGATTTTCTGTTTATTCTGTTCATAGTTTCTTTTGCTGTGTAGAAACTCTTTAAGTAGATCCCATTTGTCAATTTTTGTTTTTGTTGCAATTGCTTTTGGCCTCTTCATCATGAAATCTTTGCCAGGGCTTGTGTCCAGAATGGTATTTCCTAGGTTATCTTCCAGGGTTTTTATAATTTGAGATTTTACATTTAGGTCTGTAATGTACCTTGAGTTGATTTTTGTATATGGTGTAAGGAAGGGGTCCAGTTTCAATATTCTGCATTTCTGCATATGACTAGCCAGTTATCCAAGCACCATTTATTGAATAGAGAGTCCTTTTCCTATTGCTTATTATTGTTGACTTTGTTGAAGTTCAGCTGCTTGTAGGTGTGTGGCTTTATTTCTGTACTCTCTATTCTATTCCATTGGCCTTGTGTGTCTGTTTTGTATCAATATCATGCTGTTTTGGTTATTGTAGCTTTGTAGTATAGTTTGAAGTCAGATAATGTGATGTCTCCAGGTTTGTTACTTTTGCTTAGGATTGTCTTGGCTATCTGTGCTCTTTTTTGGTTCCATATGAATTTTAAAATAGTTTTTTTTCAAATACTATGAAGAATGTCATTGGTAGTTTCACAGGTATAGCATTGAATATGTAAATTGCTTTGGGCAATATGGCCATTTTAATGATATTGATTCTGCCTATCTATGAACATGGGATGTTTTTCCATCTCTGGTTTATTTGAGCAGTGTTTTATAATTCTTGTTGTAGAGATCGTTCTCCTCCCTGGTTAACTGTATTTCTTGGTATTTTATTCTTCTTGTGGCTATGTGAATGGGATTGTGTTCTTGATTTGGTTCTCAGTTTGGGTGTTGTTTATATACAGGAATGCTAGTGATTTTTGTACATTGATTTTTGTATTCTGAAACTGCTGAAGTTGTTTATGAGATCAAGGAGCTTTGGGGCAGAGACTGTGAGGTTTTCTAGTTAAAGAATCATATTGTCTGCAAACAGGAATAGTTTGACTCCTCTCTTACTATTTGGATGTCGTTTATTTCTTTCTCTTGCCTAATTACTCTGACCAGGATTTCTAGTACTATGTTGAATAGGAGTGATGAGACATGGCATACTTGTCTTGGGCTGATTTTCAAGGGGAATCATTCCCATTCAATATGATGTTGGCTGTGGGTTTGTCATAGATGCCTCTTTTTATTTTGCAGCATGTCATGTTTCTTTTCTCTTATTTGGAGACAGAGTCTCACTCTGTCACTCAGGCTGGAGTGCAGTGGTGTGATCTCAGCTTACTGCAATCTCTACATCCTGATTTCAAGCGATTCTCATGCCTCAGCGTCCTGAGTAGCTGGGACTACAGGCGTGTGCCACGATACCCAGCTACTTTTTTTTTTGTATTTTTTGCAGAGACAGGGTTTCACCATGTTGCCCAAGTTAGACTTGAACTCCCGAGTTCAGGCAATCTGCCTGTCTCAGCCTCCCAAAGGACTGGGATTACAGGAGTGAGCCACTGCACCCACCTGCAGCATGTTTCTTTAATGCCTAGTTTGTTGTTGATTTTTAACGTGAAGGGATGTTGAATTATATTGAAAGCCTTTTCTGAATCTATTGAGATAATCTTGTGTTTTTTTTGTCTTTAGTTCTGTTCATGGGATGAATCACATTTATTGACTTGCCTATGTTGAACAGACTTTGTATTCCAGAAATAAAACCTACTTTATCAGGGTGGATTAGCTTTTTCAGGTGCTTCTGTATTTGGTTTGCTAGCATTTTGTTGATAATTTTTGCATCTATGTTGCTCAAGGATATTGGTCTTAAATTTTATTTTTTTGTTGTTGTATCACTGCCAGGTTTTGGTATCAAGATGACAGTGGCCTCATAAAATGAGTTAGGAATGAGTCCCTCCTCCTCAATTTTTTTGATTAATCTCAGTAGGAATAATACCAGTTCTTTCTTATACATTTGGTAGAATTTGGCTATGAATTCACCGGTCCTGGGCTTTCTCTTTTTGATAGGCTTTTTATTATGGATTCAATTTTGGAACTCATTATTGGTCTGATCAGGGATTTAACTTTTTTCTGATTCAATCTTTGGAGGTTGTGTGTTTCCTGGAATTAATCCATTTTTTTCCCAGGATTTTTAGCATGTGAGCATAGAGGTATTTGTAGTAGTCTATGAGGGCTTCTTTTTCCCCCTGTGTGGTCAATGATATCTTCTTGTCGCTTCTGATCGTGTTTGTTTGGATCTTCTCTCTTTTTTTGTCTTTATTCATCTTGCTAATGGTGTATCAATCTTGTTTATTCTTCCAAAGAACAAACTTCTAAATTAATTGATCTTTTGTACGGTTTTTCACATCTCAATTTTTTTCAGTTCAGCTCTGATTTTGGTTATTTCTCATCTTCTGCAGGTTTTGGGGTTGGTTTGCTCTTGTTTCTCTAGTCCCTTAAGGTAGCATATTTGGTTGTTAATTTGAGATCTTTCTGACTTTTTGAAGTGGATGTAGCATTATAAACCTTTATCTTAACACTATTTTAGCTGTGTCCCAGATATTCTGATATATTGTATCTTTGTTTTAATTAGTTTAAAAGAATTTCTTGATTTCTGCTTAATTTGTTTTCTCAAATGTCATTTATGAGCAGGTTGTTTAACTTCCATGAAATTTTATGGTTTGAGTGATTTTCTTAGTATTAATTTCTATTTTTATTGTGTTGTAGTCCAAGAGTATGGTTGGTACGATTTCAGTTTTTTTCTTTTTAATTTCCTGAAGATTGTTTTGTCTGACTATGTGATAGATTCTAGAGTATGTGCCACATGCAGATGAGAAAAATGTATATTCTGTTGTTTTGGAATGTAGAGTTCTGTAGATGTCTACTGGGTGCATTTGGTCAAGTATGGAGTCCAGGTTACATATATCTTTGTTAGTTTTCTGCCTCAATTATCTATGTAATACTGTTAGTGGAGTGTTGAAGTCTCCCACTATTATTGTGTAGAAATCTAAGTCTCCTCATAGGTCTCAAAGAACTTGCATTATGAACCTAGGTGCTCCTGTATTGGGTGCATATATATTTAGCATAGTTAAGTATTCTTGTTGAATTGAACTCTTAACCATTATGTAAGCCTATCTTTATCTTTTTAAATCTTTGTTGGTTTAAAGCCTATTTTATCTGATATTAGAATAGCAACTCCTGATTTTTTTTTCTGTTTTCCACTTGTTTGGTAGATTCTTCTCCATCTGTTTACTTCAAGCCTATGGGTGTCACTGCATCTGAGATGGATCTCTTGAAGACAGCATATCATTATGTCTTCATTCTTTATTTAGTTTGTCACTCTATGCTTTTTAATTGGGGCACTTAGCTGATTTTCATTAAAGATTAATATTGAAATGTGCAGATTTGATCCTGTCATCATGTTGTTAGCTGGTTCTTAGGCAGATTTGTTTGTGTGGCTGCATTATAGTTTCAATGGTTTATGTAATTAAGTTTTTGTGGTGGCTGGTAACAGTCTTTCTGTATTAGAACTCCTTTCAGAATCTCTTTTAAGGGAGGTCTGGTGATAACAAATTCCCTTAATATTTTCCTGTCTGAGAAGGATCTTCTTTTTCCTTTGTTTATGAAGCTTTCTTTGGCTGGATATGAAATTCTTGGTTGGAAATTCTTTTCTTTGAGAATGCTTAATATAGACCCACAATCTCTTCTAGCTGACAGTGTTTCTGCTGAAGTCTGCCCCTTCTCTCTAGCCACCTTTAACAGTTTTCTTTTCATTTTGACATTGGAGAATCTGAATGACTCTATGTCTTAGGGATGGTTTTCTTGTGTAGTATTTTGCAGGGCTTCTCTGCATTTCCTGAATTTAAACTGTGGCCTTTCTAGCAAGACTGTAGAAATTTTCATGGAAGATATCCTGAAATATGTTTTCCAAGTTGCTTGCTTTCTCATTCTCTCTTTCAGGGATGCCAATGAGTCATACATTTGGTCTCTTTCCATAATTCCACATTTCTTGGAGGTTTTGTTCATTCTTTTTTGAAAAAATTGTCTGACTCAGTTAGTTTGAAGAACCAGTATTCAAGCTCTAAGAGTCTTTCTTCTGTTTAGTCTAGTCTGCTGTTAATACTTATAATTGCATTATAAAATCCTTTCAATGTGCTTTTGGCTTTATCATATCAGTTTGGTTCTTTCTTATGATGGCTATTTCATCTACTAGGTTCTGTATCATTTTATTGTAATCCTTAGAAACCTTGGATTGGGTTTTTACTTACTCCTGATTCTTGATGATCTTCATTCCTAACTATATTCTGAATTATATTTCTGTCATTTCAACCATTTCAGCCTGGTTAAGAGCCCTTGCTGGGGAATTAGTGTGCTCACTTGGAAGAACGAAAACACTCTTTTTGAGCTGCTAGATTTCTTGCACTGTTTTTTTCTCATCTGTGTAGACTGATATTCTTTTAACCGTGGTGTAATTTGAGTATAGTCAATGACTTCCAGATATTTTCAGAGGGTAGAAGCTGAGTGCAGGGAGTGCAGGGCCTTTATTTATAGCTGCATTCTTGCCCTTGGTTTTACAGGGGAATATATCAGCCAGGTATTTTTGGCATTGAAATTTGTGCTGTAATCCTGGATATGGCGCTTAATTGTAATGGCCCTGTGATAGCTCTTCCTCAGCCACATGGCTCCTCTGTATTTCCACATTATTGCAGCTGTGCTCCATCTCAATGTTCTGAAAGTGTGGGCTCAACTCCCTTTGAATGCTGGTTGCAGATCTTGTCTTGGAACTCCCAAAATGCACACTGCGGCTCTGGGGTGAGCTCGGGTTTATGTCCCTTCCCCAGAGTGGAGGCAGTAAGGGAAGTGATCATAGCAGTGGCTATGGTAGAGAGCCTTTCACTTGCCTCTTGGAGCTCCACTACCAAGGCAGAGCTCCTCCTAATCAGTGTGATTGGCCCAGGGTGTGGCAGCTGCATGGTAGGCTTAAGCCAGGGGGCCCTGCCTGGTGATGAGCAAGGTGGGCAGGAGATTTGTGTGGGAGACAAATTGGCCTCTCCTCCTTAGGGTGGCTGCAGCTTGCTGGAGTTGTAGTTAAAGCATTCAGGATCTTTGCTTCCTCCCCAGTCTGAGGGCAGTAGAGGTGATAACCACTGCAGCAACAATGACAGACGGTCTTTCGATTGCCTCTGGGAGCTGCACCTCAGAAAAATATAGAGCTGCTGCTTTTCGGAATGTTCAGCCATAGGGTGGGGCAGCTGTGCTGCTGGCCAAAGTTGGGAGCCCAACTTGGTGAAAAATTAGGGATTGAGGGCTCACAGAGAGATGAGACTGGGGTCTCTTCTCTACTGTGGCTGTGTCTTCTCCAGATTGAAGGTACTAGCGGCAGAACTGCTACTGTGGCAGTGACAGAGGGATTGTTGGTTGCCTCTGAGCCCCTCCCCAGGTAAACACATAGCCACTAACATTGGGAATGCCCAGCTGGGGATGGGGCAGCTGATCGTCCATCCTGAGCTAGCGGCCCTGCCTGGTGATGAGTGGGGTATGGGGGCTTGCAGGGAAGACAGCCTGGGCTTCTCTCCTTCTGGTGGCTGCAGTGTGTTGGAAGTTGCAGCACAATAACAGGACCTTTTGTTCCTTCCCCAGAGGAAGAGCCGGCCAGCCATTTTTGCGGCTCCACAGCTTTCACTTCAGTTGCCCTCAGGCTCAGGAGGGAATGTAGTTGTTGGAGACTGATGAGAACCCCCTGCACAGCACAACAGCCTTACTGAAAAGCAGCCAGACTGTTTTCCACATGGGTCCCTACCTCTGCTACTCTTCACTGGACAGTGCCTCCTGACTTAGGCCCCCAGCACAATCACTCTGCCACCATCTGAATACTTTAGTCAGTGGCAGCTCTGCATTTCTCTGAGGAGGAAATCCCAGAGACAACCCACAGCCCTTCTGCCATTGCAGCTGCAGTGGTCCCACCCTTACTGCCCTCAGGCTGGAGAAGGAACAAAGTGCCTGGTTACGATGCTGGAACCTCCAACACACTGCAGCCACCAGAAGGAGAGAAGCCCAGGCTCTCTTCCCTGTGAGCCCCCATGCCTCCCTCATCACCAGGCAGGGCCCCCAGCTCAGGACTGAAGATCAGCAACCCCATCCCCAGCTCAACATTCCCACTGGTAGTGACTCTGTGTTTCCCTGGAAAGGGGCTCTCAGAGGCAACCAACAGGCCCTCTGCCACCGCCACAGGAGAAGTTTTGGCCCTGCTGATCTCAGACCGGAGAAGAAACAATGAACTTGAGGGCTTTACTCGCGCTTCCCGCAAGACACACTCACCATACAGAGAGGAGCCCAGTCTCTTCTCTCTGTAAGCCCTTGACTCCGAGGGCTCCCAGCTTGGACCAGCAGCACAGCCACCCCACCCCAATGGCTGAACATTCCCAATAGGAGCAGTTCTATGTGTCTCTGAGGTGGAGCTCCCAGAGGCGACTAAAAGCCCCTGTCATTGTTGCTAGAGCTGTATCGCCCTTGCTATACTCAGACTAGGAGCTTTGTCCCAAGAAAGTTCAGAGTTTCTCCCAGCCTGAGAATCCAGGAGGACCTGGGGCAGCCCGCTAGCATCCGGGTTAGTAGACCTTATCCTGAGAGATGCAGTGGTGGTAAGGCCTACAGTCCATTGCTACTCAGTCCTATTATTTTTGTCCCTTCCCTGGGGCATGTAAGGGAACATGGCTTCCCTTGTTGCTGGAGCTGCAGCCACTGGTGCTGGGGTGCCTGAGTGGCAGCTCTGCCCAGACTCCTCATAGTTCTATGTTGGTCTACAGGCCCTGATTGAAGGGTGGTGGTGGTAATGGGGGATTTCTTGAGTCCAGGGATGCAAAGGTCCATGACAGAAGTATAGGTCCCCCAGGATTCTCACTCACTCACTCACTCACTCTCTCACTCACTCTCTCACTCTCTCATTCACTCATTTTCTCACTCTCTCACTCTCTCACTCACTCTCTCACTCTCACTCATTCACTCACTCTCACTCACTCTCACTCTCTCACTGACTCACTCTCACTCACTCTCTCACTCACTCACTCTCTCACTCACTCTCTCACTCACTCACTCTCTTACTCTCTCACTCTCTCACTCACTCTCTCACTCACTCTCTCACTCACTCACTCTCTTACTCTCTCACTCTCTCACTCACTCACTCTCTCTCTCACTCACTCACTCTCACTCACTCTCTCACTCTCTCACTCACTCTCTCACTCTCTCACTCACTCTCTCACTCACTCACTCTCTCACTCTCTCACTCTCACTCATTCACTCACTCTCACTCACTCTCTCACTCACTCTCTCACTCTCTCACTCACTCTCTCACTCACTCACTCTCTCACTCTCTCTCTCTCTCACTCACTCACTCACTCTCACTCTCTCACTCTCTCACTCACTCACTCTCACTCACTCTCTCTCTCACTCACTCTCTCACTCTCTCACTCACTCACTCTCATTCACTCACTCCCTCACTCTCTTGCTCTCTCACTCACTCTCTCTCACTCTCTCACTCATTCACTCTCTCACTCACTCACTCTCTCACTCACTCACTCTCTCACTCTCTCATTCACTCTCTCACTCTCACTCATTCACTCACTCTCACTCACTCTCACTCTCTCACTGACTCTCACTCACTCACTCACTCTCTCACTCTCTCACTCACTCTCTCACCCACTCACTCTCTCACTCTCACTCACTGTCTCACTCACTCACTCACTCTCTCACTCACTCACTCACTCTCTCACTCACTCACTCACTCACTCTCTCACTCATTCACTCACTCACTCTCACTCACTCACTCACTCTCTCACTCTCTCATTCACTCACTCACTCTCTCACTCACTCACTCTCACTCACTCACTCTCTCACTCTCTCACTCACTCTCTCACTCACTCTCTCACTCACTCTCTCACTGACTCACTCTCACTCACTCACTCTCTCACTCACTCACTCTCTCACTCACTCACTCACTCACTCTCTCACTCACTCACTCTCTCACTCACTCTCTCACTCACTCACTCTCTCACTCACTCACTCACTCACTCTCTCACTCACTCTCTCACTCTCTCACTCACTCTCTCACTCACTCTGTCACTCACTCACTGTTCCTGCAGTTGGGGGCCTCCCCTGGCTCCATGCCACTCCTGGGTGGGCAGTTGTCCATCTTGCTCTTCTCCATTCTCTGTAGGTCACACTGTTTTCTTGATGAATCTCAATGTCTTCACCTGGATGTTCCAGTTGAACCACTATTGTTTATTAGCCACTTTTCTCTCCATGAGAGCAGCACAAAGTAGATGCTTCTAATCAGTCATCTTGGCTCCATCCTCAATTTTTCTTATATATTCTAATACAGTTTTTAATATTTTAATGGGCATGGAAGCAAACCTAATTTCTGAGCAGGTAATTGGTATTCACTGCTATAACTCCTGGAATTACAAGAAGAAAGAAGGTAGTATATTTGCTATCTATTTAATGCTTACATTAACACATAGTTGTATTTTATTTTTATATTTGGAGAAATTAAGACAGACAGAGAAAGTCAATAGTATGTCTAAGGCTCACCTAACTATTAAATGTGTGAGGATAGGTTTAAGTCCATATCGACCTAACCAAAAATGTTATAATGTAGAGTATCCTTTTTGGTTAGTGAGATATGGACTAAAACCTAGCCTCAAACATTGTACAATGTAGAGTCTTTTAAAAAAGATAATATTCTCAACCTTTCAATAAAGGCAAGCAAACAAACAAACAAAAACTAATAGAAAGATTGGGAGCCAAAGAACGCAGAAATGTATGACAGGTCATTTCCCTCTTTTGTGGTCCTCTCAGAATCTCTGTATCTTTTCCCTGAAATTCAACCTCAGGGGCTACTGACAGCATTAGGAGGTATGTTTGACTTTTATTTATTTATACATATTTTTAGAGATGGGGGTCTCACTCCATTGCTGAGACTGGACTGCACTGGCATGATCATAGCTCACTGTAAACTTGAATTCCTGGGCTTAAGAGGTCCTCCGGCCTCAGCTTCCTTCAGGTGATACATTTTAGATAATAATGATTTAAGTTAGCTTAAAGAAAACATGTCAGGAAGACCATCTTTTGATATTTTTGACTGCAAACATCAATTTCCTATTGTAATGGAACAATGGATATATTTTGAAGATACCTTTGATTTTTAAAATAGCTATATGATTGTAATAAAATGGTCATCAAAAATTCTCATTTTGCCAGGTGTGGTGGTGCCTGCTGGTAGTCCCAGCTATGGAGGAGGCTGAGGTGGTGGGATCATTGAGCCTAGGATTTCAAGACTAGCCTGGGCAACATTGTGAGACATTGTTTAAAAACAAAACAAAACAAAACAAAACAAAAATCCTCCTTTTTTTTTTTCCTATTTAAAGTCCTTTGCATAAAAACTTACAGTATATATTCTTTATATAAGCATATGGTATGAGAAGTAAAAGGAATAAATTTATCTGGTAACTTCCTTCCTTCCCTAGATGACAAGAAATGTACTTTCCATTTTGTCCTGGTTGCTAGGAGGCTTCAAACTAACTACTAGGCTTTTGTCTTTTATTATCTTTGTTTATATGTGTTTGTCTGAGTGCATGCAGTTTTATTCTAATGTACCACAAATAGTTTCTAGCACTTAGTTTTATACAAACAAACATACAAAATTAATGGGCAAAAAATATTTTGGTGTTATAACAGATGTCCATTTTTAAAATATACTTTGTTAATATATTTTATTAAAATTGTCTTGTGTTAAGTCAACCCCATTTTTATCTCTTAGCAATTGATGTGATTAATTCAAGGTCACATTAACTTTTCTTTATATTATTTTTCTTCTTCCTTCTCCCTTTAATGTTTAGATATTATGTTTATTTTAAAAATTAGAGATGTTTTACTATATCATGATAAGGAATATTTAGTACTCTCATAGTATTGTCTGACAATAAACTAAGTTTGCGTGTTTTGCTGAGGCAATATAGTTGCAATTAATCTTAAGCAGACTGTATATGGTGGTTTCAGTTTAATTCTTAATGGGTTGTATTGTATATAATAAAATTACCACAGAGAATTGATGAGTAGCATTTAATTAATAGATGGCAGCCTGATCTTAAAGACTGGAATATCTAAGTTCTCAAAGACATAACAATTCTTGAGAAAAATATATAAAACATAGTAAAAATATAAAGTGGTGTATTTATGTAGACAATGTAAGCACAGGCTACAAGGGCAAGTGGAGGGAAGATTATTGATATTTCAAGTATCCGTGGATAGTAGTGGGGTTACCCAGAGAGCAGCTGCTTGCCCAGAGAACAAAGCCTGAAGAAAAGATTTGAACACCACCACTCCTTACAAAACAGGAGTGAGGAAAAAAGGAAATGAATCCAGGAAAGAGGAAGAGCAAATAAAACAACACCTTACTAAGCGTGACTCAAACTCATGAGGGTAAAATAAATAAGCGCTTCACATTACTCTTATTCCTGAGGAGTGAAATAGAATAATTTATCTTGTGGTTTCTATATGTTACTGACCAAATTTTACTCCTGGATTGTGATTTTTATTTGCATTTCTGGGATCCCTATGTGCGGGTCCAGAACAGACCTGCACCATCTCATTCTTCAGGAAATAGGGGAGCTCCAAAGTAGGAGATAATAGGAGTTCAGAACATCCATGAGATGCAATCTTGGGTTGTACCTGATGGAGCTGGTTGGAGTCTACACAGAGTGAGTTATTATAAAAGCAGCTTAGTCTGAAAAAAAAACAGCTGAAGTTTTGAGAATCATCAAGGTTGACATGATCTGCACTTAGACACGAGAGGAGACTGACCGACCAGTTCTCAGGTTTACTGATGCTCTCACATCATTTCCAACTACTTAATATAGTATATTACCTCTGTGGTTGTAAGATGTCCTCATTTCTACCCCAGGAGGTGAGGCAGAGGTCCAATCCATGACAGAATCTCCTTTAAGGATAATAAGTATTTTAAGGAATCCATCTGTGGAGCAGACCCAACATTATTTTTTTTTCTCCATCAATTACTCACAGGAAATTATCCCAAAAGGCCCAAGTTACAAACTAGAGGAAGAGATGTCAATGCAATATTGGTTGGTTATATGGGATTCTGGCCCACAAGTTCACATAATTTTCTCATGCTTTCTGGATCTGCTGAGACCAGATCACACATATTTCTTCCATTGTACGATGGATGGTTGCTTCACATTCCCACACTTATGACTCAGCAGTTCCAATAATATACAAGTTAAAATAAACAGTTGTTGTCTCACAGACATTTCATATCCTATGGTCAGGATCTCACTCTATGCTAATTCGTAATACATTAGAAGATATTTTTTTCAATAAAGTTTATTTTTTTTTGGCTGTAGATATCTTGAACTTGACCTATAGCCCAGGCTTCTATATATCACTTTTCTTACTGGGACTTGCCAGATATTCAATACAGCATCCTAAATATACTACAGATACTTGTAGTAGTTTTACATCTTCTGTATCACATACATTGAGTGACATCAACTATGCTCTTGACCTGCTTTAGAATACATTTCTGCTCCTAGTATCACTAAAAACTGGCAGTTTTTTCAGTCACTCAATAAATTAGCCATAAAAGTATTCTGAAGTATGTTATATGTGTGGCTTCAAAAACCCAAGGTGGCCCACCAAGAACCATAATTAGGAAATGTGAGGCATACTAAATTATTATCCACCATACAAAGAATGTTCTACTTCAGCTGATTTGAACCCCTAAAAATCTCACTGATATAGCAAGTCTCTGCATATTCAACAGAATTTTTTTTCTGTAATGAGTGGCATTTAGATGTTGTCCTTGTGCCTATAGAACACTTGTTAGGTTTTGATCACTGGGTCCAATTAGCATGATACAATATTATTGTAGACTGGCATTATGTTCTGCAGACTAGCAAGAAGATTAATGTTCTTAGAGAGTGTATCATGAATGTGAGCATGGGCATGAACATAGCACTGGGGTCATCTTTGAATTTGTACTCCTGTTCCTACTATGTGTTGGCAAACTACTTTGGATTCCCCCTATTGTCTGTAACCAAGAAGAATGTAGTTGCCAAATCAATTTAGTGTGCTAAGTGCTAGAGAACATGGGGGAATCGCACCAATAAATACACCATAACAAGCACATAGTTGCAATTGAGGCTATACCTAGTGTAAATGTGAGTTACTCAGCCCATAGCCACCTATCCACCATTTCTTTAATTGTTTTCCCCAGCAGTCCACAAGGTGAATTGAATGGGGATATCATAGGAATCACTACCCCTGCCTTCCTTAAGTATTTGATGTTGGTGTCTATTTTAGTAATTCATACTGAGATATAATATTGCTTCTTATATATTCTTCAGAACTGAGGAGAGTTTTTGCTTGGCTATTTCTACCATAATGGCTCTTATTACACAGATTATAAATCAATGTAAAGATTCTGTCAGCTGTTAAATATATTAGATTCAATTATCCCCTTGGGGACTGTATTAGTCCATTTTCACACTGCTGATAAAGACATACCCGAGACCGGGAAGAAAAATAAGTTTAATGAGCTTACAGTACCACATGGCTGGGGAGGCCTCAAAATCATGGTGGAAGGCAAGGAGGAGCAGGTCACATCTTACACAGATGACAGCAGGCAAAGAGAAGAGAACTTATGCAGGGAAACTCCCATTTTTAAAACCATCAGATCTCTTGAAACTTATACACTATCATGAGAACAGCATGGAAAAGACCTGCCCCCATGTTTCAATTACCTCCCACCAGGTCCCTCCCGCAACACGTGAGAATTCAAGATGAGATTTGGGTGGGGACACAGTCAAATCATATCAGGGACCAGGGAAATAATTTCAGGGTGGTTGAGTAGACATGTTGGATACATTGCATAATCAGACAGTCTTGGGGGCCAAACTATATCAATCTCCTGGCATCTAAGGTCTCAAATCTAACTGAGGGATGATGATGATATTTTAGTTCCTCCATTATTAGCTTCTACTGAGAATCTTTACATAATAGTCTTTCAAATGTCTTTCATTCCTCTCTCCCAATACAGCTATCCTGGTATTGGCCACAGTTCCCTTTTGGAAAGGATCAAGGGGATATTTACTTAATTTAATTGTAGTGATATGATAGAATGTATTGTCAAAGGAACCTTGATTTTCCTTTAATCAAAGGCATCTGGGTCTGTGAATTGACTTAAATCTGGAATTTTTGTGAGTGACCACATTTTTTCCATTTTGATGGCTGGTGTCAGTTATCAATTTCATAAGCTCTCATTTTATTTATTTTTCATATATGCCAATCAATGTACAATTATGTTTATAATTTATCTTTTTTTCTAGAACAATAGGATCTATTTGCCATTACCACAGATACCTATGTATCAAGACATCCTTATTACCATTCTCTTCTTGTTACCCACTAGAGTAATTACATCAATCTTGCCTTTAAACATTAATCCTGTCCTTTAGAGGATAGGAAATAGTTTCTTAGTGATGTTAGCTTCTTCCTCATCCCCTACCAATACATTCCACATTGCCTCGGGGAAAGAAATGGTCTCTAAGAATACTTTGGGAAAAGAGTTTTGTGGTGCATTCTCAAGTTGAACACCCCATTCTACTCTAACATTACCATTTCCTTGAGGATTCCTTTCATTCTTCTTATTTTGGAAAGGAAGTACTGACATCTCCACCTGTAGGCTATCATTGTGTTCAAGCTTCAAATAATTACCTCAATAGAATATGAGAACTGTCTCTACTTGTTGACAAAATTTTGACTCTGGATGCAGGAATGAATGCCTGAAATTAAAATCTCCCACATTATGGCATTTGCTACGGTGTGCTGCACAGTCCCACACTCAGGACTGAGGTGCAGTTTTCCCATATGTTGGCAGAATTGGCTGAAGCCTTAAAGCTGAATCTATTTTTGAGAATTGCTCTTAGCTACAGAGAGCTGCCTCACACAAGTTACCCTCGCTTCAAGGATCAGCCCACATCAAATGACTAGTGTATGATGGGGTACAAAGGCCTTTTACTTTTCTTGAATTTCTGACTACTGTAAATAGTCATTCAATTCCAGAACTCCTTGTGGAATTGATTGAGACCCCTTCTTCGATTTTATCACAGCAGTTCAACTTCTCTCTTTGCCCAATCCTCTTCCCCTCAACCTCTAATAAGTGTTATTTCTGAGAACACTACTGAATTAAACTTTTACAATCAAATCTTCATCTAGAAATTTGTTTCGTAGAGAAGTTAACCTAATATAACCACCCTTATAGTCCATGCCCCTGCTCTTTTAATACCCACTGTGACAATTATCCCACAGTTGCTGTACTGTACATAATTAATCAGGTCTTCTAATTCTAATTAGTGATTAAATAACTTTCTCCTAAAGAAAGTACTGAATTTCCTTGCATTGAAGACAGATTGGAAACAATATGCTTTTTCAGGACACCAGAAGGGTACAAGCTAGATTTTGGGTTGGGGGGATCTGCCTCTAGAGTCTTTCTTTGCATGTGCTCCACGTTGGAAAATCTCCTCTCCTATGACAAGGCAGAGGAGTCATTTCTTTCTTTGTTCAGTGGGATATGGGGTTCAAAATTCTAAATTCTGTCTATCTAAATGTCCCCATCCCAATTCTCAAACTCTTGCTCTTTTCTAACCACAATCCTGAATTAAATAGATGAGCTTTCTCAAGGGAGCATTTTCAGTCTTCTGTGTAGTTCTGTCACAGTTACAATTAAATCTGGGGTCTAATTTTCTGCTGTGTGCTCTATACTCATAGATGTCAAGGTGCTGCATAAATGAAGCCATAGAGGCCCTGTGGTTTTCGTTGAATGCCTCAGATTGGCAATTGGCTGCTGTAAGCCTGTAATTTTCTCTTTCAAAGTTCCCAATATTATTAACAAAAGCCCGAGCAATCCACAGTCCCTATAATTATCATTGTCCCCATACCATACAAACATACAGCCACTACATATCCTAAAGTCTGATCTTCCTCATACACCACATCCCATTTAACCACAAGGCAATGCCTTAATAATATGTCACGGCATGCCAGAGCTTATCACTAGTCCCTTTTCACACCAGCAGAGATCCTTACAGCTCTGAGGCTCCTCAGGAATGCAGCTTTAATAAATTAAACTAAGGGTTCACTTTCTTGGGTCATTCCTGGTATCAACTGTCTTAGACTGAATTTCTGAGAAACAGAGCCTGAAGCAAATGCTATGCGTTAATGTTTTATGCAAGAGCATGATCCTTGGAGCAGGGACAAGGGCAAAGGAAAGTGAGGCAGGTAAGAAACAAGAGCTGATATAGGGGTGCACTCTCAGGCTGACCACTACATGGTAGAAAGTGTGATTGGTTGCTTGATCACACCAGAATAACTTCCAAGAAGCCTTATTAATAACTGCTTCTTAGGACAGGTCATGAATACAAAGGAATGGAGAAAAATTTGTCTCCCATTGGTTAAAGATTCACATTCAGAGTTATACCTCCTTCTCACTTGCAGGTGACTTAGATGTAGGTAGCAAATGCTTACATGATGTCTTATGCCTCAGCATCAACAGAGACGCCTGGGCAAAGGGCAAAAGTTATTCATTAGATCCATGAATAGAGTGGTGATAATTTTGGTCAGATTCACACAAAGGGAATTCCTGTGCACTGACTAGGGGTGCATCAACTATCACCCCTGGCCAGTTGGAAGCAGTGAAGTAAAAGAAGATATGAAGGAAGATATATAAGTGCCATCTGATAAAAATACTTGCTAGCTGTCTGACCTGCTAGAGTTTGCTTTGTTCCTTTGATTAAGTTGCTTCCTCTATATCATAAAAATAATTGTACAATCTTAATTAGTTGCTCTGTAAATTATATGGTATCTTGTTTGTAAATATTTTTCAAAGCACCTGGAATCTACAAGAAATATTAACTATTATTGCTGTTTTCAGGAAGGTAAGTCTTGTAGTCTAAAGTAAAACTTGAAATATCCCTAGTTATTTCTCAATCTTCCTGTAAAATACTTTACATATAAAGTATCAGAAAATATTGCTAGAGGAATTTGGAGTATTTTGTGTCTTGGAGCTGTGAAGGAAACATGCATTTAATATTGGTTCAATTAGGTTTCTTATTTTTATTGAAAAATAAAGATAACCCACTTGCAAGATAGTCAACAAGAAAGAAGAGAGCATCTTTTTCTCTTGCCATTTTCACAAAAATAGAAAAATCCAACCATGCATTTTCTAGATACAGTTCAAACTGGTAATGTTTGTAAACTACTGTGCTTGGAGATTCTTTCAACTTTAAGACACCAACTCATATGCATATTATAATAGAGATAGTTTTGTCTTATTGGTATGCAGTATGTATTCTCTCTTCTATCAGCAACTTAATGTAATGAGAATCATCTTTCCCATAACTGGTCTGTAATTTGGGAAAGCTAATCCCACCCTTTGATCCAGGGCTGGAATGTAATGCTGGTCTGGTCAATCCACATGTTCACTTCCCCATGGCAATTGACTCAGGAAGAGTCACATGTCATGAATCAGTCCAGTGAAGATCAATCTTAAGGTTTGTTATAAACAGTGTATGTAATGGTTGTCATGAATATAGATGTGAGACTGAAGTTGCTGTGAATATCTTTCTAAGTTGGAAATTTCTGTCTGAATAATGCCAAGAAAGGGAATGTAGAGTTAGTTAAATTACGGCAAAAAAAGGAAAAAATAAGGGACGAGCATAATCTTGATGACAATTGTTTGAGGCCTGGTTTCAACTACACATAAAGTATCCATTATTCCTAAACCATTTAGATGTCACTATTAATACTACAACTGTAAGTACTACTAATATTATCTTGATTTAGTTTTATCTTATTTTTAATCAAATATATATTGATCCATTAGCTGTACATTTTGGTTCATTAATTATAATAAACATGCTCCAGTAATAAAAGATGGTAACAATAGAGGGCAGTGAGCGGGCAATATACAGGAATTCTTTGTATTACCTTTGTAACTTTTTCATAGGTTTAAAACTATTCTAGAATACAAAGTTTATTTAAAACAAGTATCCTGGGTAATATGAATCTGCTTTGCTATATTATACTGTCCAAAGATCCTCTTGGTAATAAACATTAATCTTAGGTCAAGAAGGTAAAGAGGCCAGGCGCGGTGGATCACACCTCCAATCCCAGCACTTTGGGAGGCCAAGGTGGGCAGATCACGAGGTCAGCAGTTCAAGACCAACCATGGCCAACATAATGAAACCCCATCTCTACTAAAAATACAAAAATTAGCTGGGCATGGTGGCACATGCCTGTAATCCTAGCTACTTGCAAGGCTGAGGCAGAAGAATTGCTTGAACCGGGACCTGGGAGGCAGAAGTTGTAGTGAGCTGAGGAGGGCTACAGAGCGAGACTCTGTTTCAAAAAAAGAAAAGAAGGCGAAGAACATCCATTTCTCTAATATTAAAGAACATCCACTTCTCTAATATTCATACTTAGGTAATTTGTGCTCACTGAACCTATGGACAGATAAATCTCAAAATACAATGACATATGGTCAGTATGCAGCACAAAGTTTTTAATGAAGGGGAGTGAATGAAAAAGGATGAGTGAAATGAAATTATAACAGTCATCTTGATTTATAGGCTGGTAAACTATGGTCAGCTTTATATCTTTGTTTTTTATCATCCTAACATCTACTCTATTTACTATATAATATAATAACTAGTTGCAGGGTCCTTATTTTTATTTTCTCTGTCAATCTTGTGTCAATAAGGCTCAATAAATCAAGGTTTTATTTGTAATATTTTCTTATTTGGTATTTCTTATATAACTTTTTGTCAGAGTATTTTTTAAAGAATATTGTGTATTTAAATTACAAAACTACCTCTCCCCAACTAACAGAGAGTGAGGTTTTTTGTTTTTTTTGTTTTTTTTTTTTTTTTTAATTGTTGTTAACTTAGATAATGCGCCCTCCAGTGATTACTCTGTGGAGAAATCAGCATTTAATACATAACCTGAAGATGGTCAGTAACTTCAATTTCAAAAGAATAACAAAAATGGTGTAACTAAACTGAGTACACTTAATTAAAAAATCCTAGCCCCAGTCTTATACCTTGCGTAACATGGCTTTTAGTTAGCCTGCTTTGATCTCTTTTCTAGGATTTTTAAAATAAAAATGACCTCGTCAATTTCACGTAGGGGCAGGGAGGATGTATTAAAAATTCCAGAGGCTCTTCATATCTCCAAGGGCAAGTCTCATGGCATTCGTGCTCATAAAACTCAGAAGGAATACAAAGAAAAAGAAATAGAATACTTATAAATTAATATTCAAAATAAAATGTACATGTCTATAGACTAAAAAACAGGTACTATTGTGAAAAATTATTTTCTTTTTTTTTTTTTTGAGACGGAGTCTCGCTCTGTCGCCCAGGCTGGAGTGCAGTGGCCGGATCTCAGCTCACTGCAAGCTCCGCCTCCCGGGTTCACGCCATTCTCCGGCCTCAGCCTCCCGAGTAGCTGGGACTACAGGCGCCCGCCACCTCGCCCGGCTAGTTTTTTGTATTTCTTAATAGAGACGGGGTTTCACCCTGTTAGCCAGGATGGTCTCGATCTCCTGACCTCGTGATCCGCCCGTCTCGGCCTCCCAAAGTGCTGGGATTACAGGCTTGAGCCACCGCGCCCGGCCTGAAAAATTATTTTCTTTTCATGTTTCTATAAAACATATTATTGTCTGGTCCTAGGAGTTTAGATAATAAAGTTTAATATAGTAGAATTCCCAGGAAGAGGAGAAGGAGAAATAAATGAAAATATTTTCACTTCTGATTCTACAGGAATTTGAAAAAAAAAAAAAAAAAATAGACGAGCAAAGACATTAAAGAAGTCTAGATCAGGCTGGTCATATGCTCTGATTTCCCAGCATTGGAATTGCAAAGCCAGCGATGTTTGGAGAAGCATGAATTAGTTTGAACTTGAAGTCAACTTGTGGGATATTGCCCAGCCACCTCCTTGGGATGCAGGGAACAGAATCCTGCCTAGTGTCCCTGTGGTAACATTGGAATCTTGGGCACGATTGGAAGGTAGAGCTGTGTTGTTAGGGAAAAAGATGGTCTAGTTTGTGTTTCAAATGCCTCTCTGTTCCTGTGTGTCACTAACATGTGTAGGGATCAGAGGGTAATGTGGCCTCCTGTGATCAAGGGCAAGGTAATCTCATAAGAGATGCCATTAGATCAACTAGACCATGTGTTAGATGGGAGAAGCAGCAGAAATTTAAAGTCAGTGCAAGAGGGAAGAGACTTAGACACTATTGAAACCATGAAAGAAAAGATGTTGCCAGCTTGTTGCCAACAAAATCACCAGCTATCACCAGCTGCTGCCAACAGAATCAGGCAAAACAGCAGCTCAGTTAAACAGTACTTTACTATACAAGCTAGGACATATTATATAGTAGTTGAACTAGGCTCTTTCCCCAAAACTGAAGGTCATGTCATCAGCTATGCCTCTATTCTTAAATATCTAAAAGGTATCTTAGGTAATGTAAGAGAAGCTTGATGCATTTTGAACTATTCAAGAAGACACATTTGCTAAAGAAAAAAGAAAACACATCATAAATTGATTGGATAATGCTGAGATTCACAAATAAAAGTAGTCTTTACTTAATTTTACTGCTGCCTAGCTATTGGAGGGTAGGAAGTAAGATGGAACAGTTATAGAAAAATACAGGATCTTTATTCCCTTTTACATAGGAGCATAATGTGAATCTTTCTGTAATCCTGCAAAACATGCTTCTGACTTCTCAATTTCAGATGATTTTATCATCAAGTCAGGTAAATTCTCTCAATCTCCAGTTTGCAGTCAATTTCTAGATACAATCTCCAAGGTTGAATTTGACATCAAATCTAATGTTTCTATCTTGTTGCTATGTTCCAGATATCTTGAAACAGCCTTCAATAGTCATTGTCCTAGATCCTGTCACTCTAGTTGCTATATCATAGTAGTTCTATCATGATTAAGCTAAATATTATTTTTTACAGATTTTTCTTTCCAATTTACTTCCTCAGAATTATTCTTGTGAACTTTGCTGCTTTCTCTAGTTATTTTCAACCATATTTCTCATTGCTGGTCTCCAAGCCACATTTAATACTGAGTTGTGTATCATATTGTTTGGTCTCCTTTCAGTCAACTTCTGCTCATTATAAAACTGGCATTCCTGAGACTGGTGTGTATATGATCATCCTAAAATAACTTTCCTGCATCTAAAAAGGCACAGATGGACTATACATAAAACTAACTGGAAAAAAATGGTTAATTACTGGGAAACACATACAGAGCTGACAACACAGATTTATACGCAGAAGTCAATTAGCTAATTATTAGGGATGCGCAAAAGGTGTGAAAAGGGCTGCATCTTCTGATCTCCCTAAGGTCATTCTTACCTCTTTGCTCTCATAGCACATTAATTGCAACTCCACCATAGCACATATTTCATTCTTTTGTCCATTTCTGCTAGGGGTTTATTTGTCTTCTTTCTCAACATTCTTATGTTTTATTTATCATTCTCTAGAATATATTATAGGACACTGCTTTACAAGATATAGATACTGAATATTGCTTGCCGAACTCAGTAGCAACCAATTTTATTAATTTTGAGAAAAGATACATGTTCTACTTCTATCTTCAATATACACATACATTGTAAGCACAACTTCTATATATTAAATATACCTACAATGAGCATATTAGCTGTATGGTACTTATAGAAATTAGGTGAAGGTGTGAGGAGCATGATGCAAAGAAAAAAAGAAAGCAATAAGGAATTATCCAGACAGAAAAAGAAGAGATAAACAGCCATTTTCATTTTTCTGAAGTCTTAGATTGAGTCATATATGTTACCACGGTCTTTTGTGAGAGGCATGATGTGGCCAATAGGACATCCCTCAATGCCATAATTCTAATTTTATGGGCACTAGTGCAAGTCTTTAAAATGAAAAGTAAGGCTGTCTTGAAACCTTTCCTTTTAAGAAAGGGAGGTGGGCAAACAAACATTTATTGTAAGTCTACAATATTCTAGGGACTGGGAAGGCTGTGCCATTTACCATTTTTTTCTCAGAGAGTTCAGACAGTCTCTAAGGCAACTGAAACAATCATATATTTTACCAAAATAATTACTCAAGTAGCTACTTGAGAATTTATTTGCATCACTGTAGTGGTTTTGCAAAACAGTGTTTGATTTGTAACCCTGAGCTTAGTTGATTCCAAATATTTTTCAACAATTTTTCCCTCTGGTCCATTTCTCATTCCAGTTCTCCCCAGTCAGTCTTCAAATTAAGAGTCTCTGATCATCCTTTCTTTCAAATTTGTAGTTTTGTCAGGTCTTCTTTCTCAGTTGTAACTGATGTTGGTAATTTATTGTGCCTCTGAAACTGTTATTTCCATTGTGGAGATTTCTTTACATACTAAACCTCTTCTCAGCAGGTTCCCTTTACTTCCTTGGAAACCAATATAACCAAACAGCAATGTTAATTAACACTTCTGTTTTACCTGTTTCACAAAACAGCACAGAGCATTAGGTATTGTCTTCTGAGGTGTAGTTTATTTTATGCTGTCATTAATCCAACTGCTGTTTGATGGATTCATTTATTCTTCATAAAAGCCTCCGAGGTGCCAGGCACTACTGGGATGGCTGTTAAAAGTGTAAAGGCAGCCCCGGGAGAGCTCAGGGGACCATGAGGGAGTCTAATACGCTTGGAGTACAATGTTGTGTGTGTTGGGAGAGAGACTTCCCTAAACACAGGGGACATAGAGAAGGAAGACTCATCCACTATGGGGTGCAGATGGTATTGTGAGGTGCCACCCAGAGCCTCTTTCTGGACTAAAGCCCTTTTTCTCCTTCGTACTCGGATAAATTCCTCCTTAGTAATTATCCTGAACTGAAGAGACCCCCTTTGTCCAATGTCATGGTTCTTCCCCAGGGAACGCCCTTATTCAATATTATTCGATGACTTGCCTCCCTTTCTTCAAGTAGGGATATCTTTGAACGTCCTTCTTGGTTCCAGCTAACCCCATAGGATTGGATGAGAGCTCTGTTCTAACTGTATCATAGTTCACTTTCTCCTCTGACCAATACTGCTTCCTTCATTTCTCATATGCATTGTTGATGAAAACATCTCCAATAAACTTCCTACAAATACATCTCAGTTAGACAGTCACAGAGAATTCTGCCTACAATAAAGTTGAATCAGGGAAAGTCTATACATAATTTTGAGGGTAGTCCAAGCAAACGGCACAGATTTGACATGGTATTGTGTAGGGAGTAATTAGAGGTTTGACTTTGCAGCCCCAGAGAGTGTGTTTATACATGATGGATGTATGGAAGATTATGGTGGGGTGATGGTGTGGGTGATGGCCAGCATTGAGGCTCAAGGTGCAGGAATATGCCTGTTGTTAAGAACCAGGGAAGCCTTGCTAAGGAGTTACTGGAGGCTTTCAAACAGAGAAGTGACATGAACAAATTCCTCTAGGTAGAAAACTGTAACAACCACAGAAAGGGAGAAAGGATTGAAGACAGTGAGAGTTATGACAGGAATCAATTAGAAAGATTTTATGGTAGGTCACACTGAAAAAAAAAAAAAAGAAAAAGGTAAGGACATGTGAAGTGAAATATAAAGGATTTATTGACTTAGGTAAAGGAGATAAGAGAAGGTGGGTAATCAAAATAACTTCAAGAATTCCAGGGCCGGGCGCAGCTGCTCACGCCTACAATCCCAACATTTTGGGAGGCTGAGGCGGGTGGATCACAAGGAGTTTGAGATCAGCCTGGCCAATATGGTGAAACCCCCTCTCTGCTAAAAATACAAAAATTAGCCTGGCATGGTGGTGCACACCTGTAGTTCCAGCTACAGTCTGGGTGATTTAAAAAAAAAAAAAAAAGGAATTCCAGGTTGTGAAATTGGAGAATTTTTTGACAAAGATGAAAAATACAGGAAGCAGTGAAAGAATATAGACTACATGCTTATATAATTACCTTCTATAATCCTCAGAACCCAATACTAAAAATGTGGAAAAAACACAAAGTCCATGGCATTGTCAAAATGCAAAGAAAAGAATTCATGAGAAGGGCTTAGAACAATGCCTGGCATATAGTATGTACTCCCTTTATTAGTTTGATAATGAGGTGGATCTTCACTACATCAGTCTAGAGATGGATAAGGAAACCACATACTGTTAAATATACCATTTCGCTTTGAGAAGTTTGAAAATGTATTATAAATTTTAGATGATCCTCGATGTATTTTGAAAGCTAGCACCCCAACAAGCAAGAATCTCAAAAGCAGTTTTCGATTTTATGTTTAAATCATTTTTACCTACACTCTTCTTTCCAAGGTCTTATGTCATGGTTGAGAAATCAATAGCAAATAACAAGTACTTCAGTTAACAGTAAGTCAAGAACAGTCTCTAATTCTGCTCTGCAAAGTGCCCAGCACTTTAGAGGTACTCAAATATGAAACAACATCTTTACTTTTCCTAAGCTGAAAATAATTTAAGTTTTTAAGTATCATCATCAAACTTGGGTTGCCAATATGTAATGTTTCCTCTTAATAATTAGAGCCAGTTTTTATTGACTGTCCCTTGTATGCCAAACACTAAATGAATCATTTTGTATATATTATCTGTAATATTATTAGTATTCCTATGAGACTTTGATTCAGGTTTTTAATTCCACCTGAGGATCTGGGGTGTTGAATAATTGGCTCAAGGTCATGGCAGACTTTGGGTTGCAGAGCAGGTTTTTATCCAGGGCTGTGCGCCTTTATACCTGACTAGCTAAGTCATTCCTGAAAATTATCCTGCTAATCCAAAGTACAAGTCAGAAGTGAATGATGCTTATGTTTTTTGCCTGTTAATTAATTGGATTGCTTTCCAGGTTCATAAAAACACCACTAAAAAGTAAGTTAGTGAGGTAGAGATGTGGCAATGAATAGGTTCATACAAAAGACATTGCCTGTTGAAGGACACTGAGCATGTTTGGTAATATATAACTAGCCACATTTCTCTGTGCATGCCAAAGATAAGGAGCAGGCAATAGTTGGATTAGCAATCAGTGAAACTTAAAAGGAAGAAGGCAGAATAAGGCAAGAAAGCAAAATCATCCTCAGTATGTGGATAATTCACTCCATATCTCTGGTGTGTGTGTGTGTGTGTGTGTGTGTGTGTGTGTGTGTGTGTGCATTTAATTCAAAGCATGTGACACTTTGGTTTCATTTTATACCAGATTTTCAGTAGTCTCTTCTCTCACACCCAGAAGAATGTGTGTTAGATTTAGCATGATTGATGTAGATGTAGCTGTGACCACTGTACCTGTCATTTAGTTGTTAAGAAAAGTACAGTCATACAACTTTTCTGTTGGGCCCCATCACCTTTCTTTATACAAAAGCTGTCTTTCAAGTATGACAGTAGTGGCCAAGATGAGCAGGAGCAGCACTTTAAATGTCAACCTTCTATGGTAGCTTTATTGAGCTATACACATTTTCATGGCCGTGCTGCTTTTTACATGCATTGGAGAGGTGGATAACCATTAAAAGTAATTAGAAACCGGGCGAGGTGGTTTACACCTGTAATCCCAGCACTTTGGGAGGCCGAGGCGGGCGGATCACGAGGTCAGGAGTTCGAGACCATCCTGGCTAACACGGTGAAACCCCGTCTCTGCTAAAAATACAAAAAACTAGCCGGGCGTGGTGGCAGGCGCCTGTAGTCCCAGCTACTCGGAGGCTGAGGCAGGAGAATGGCGTGAACCTGGGAGGCGGAGCTTGCAGTGAGCCGAGATCGCGCCACTGCACTCCAGCCTGGGTGACACAGCACGAGACTCCGTCTCAAAAAAAAAAAATAAAAAAATAAAAAAAATTAGCCAGGCGTGGTGGCGGACGCCTGTAGTCCCAGCTACTGGGGAGGCTGAGACAGGAGAATGGCGTGAACCCGGGAGGCGGAGCTTGCAGTGAGCCAAGATCGCACCACTGCACTCCAGCCTGGGCAATGAGCAAGACTCCATCTCAAAAAAAATATAAAAATAAAAAAAAAAAAAACGAGAAAATAGTATCATAGTTTTAAAAGATATAATGAAAATTTAAAAGATACAATGAAAATATTAAGGGTAATGAAATAAATTTTCATTTATCTATGGAATATTGGAAATTTAACTGCTTTGCTAGATAGAGGACAATCAATATTGAATAAATACAGTGATGCATATTTACTTCTATGTTTTCGTCATACATAGCACTAGTAACAAGGAAATATGTTTTAAATAATGAGCAAAAAATAGTAATTACTGACCAGGTGTGGTGGTTCATGCCTACAATCCCAGCACTTTGGGATGCTGAGGCGGCCAGGTCACCTGAGGTCAGGAGTTCGAGACTAGCCTGGTCAACATGGCAAAACGCCATCTCTACTAAAAATACAAAAATTAGCCAGGCATGGTGGCGTGCACCTGTAACTCCAGCTACTCAGGAGGCTGAGGCAGGAGAATCGTTTAAAACCAGAGGTGGAGGTTGCAGTGAGCCGAGATCATGCCATTTCACACCAGCCTGGGTACAAGAGTGAAATTTTGTCTCAAGTAAAAAAAAAAAAAGAAAGAAGTAAATAGTAATTACCATAACCCTTCTATTAGATATAGCTATGAATATAATTTCCAAGTATATTTTTCAAGACTTATTTTTCTCTAAACCTAAACACATTAGAAATAAGATAATTTTTAAAGCTTTAAAAAGAAATTAGGTCAATTTGGGGTCTATAGGAAATAGTCACTTTTATCAGGTGTTATACATATTTTTATCACTTCCATATACCCATGCTGTGTTTATGTTTACATACAAAATTTCAGCTTCTGGGTAGTTTTAAATTAGTCATGCTAACATGAGTTATATCTCGCTTGCAATGATTATTGAATAACTCCTGGTCAATTATGACAAAACTCAAAAAGAACCCAAGATAATCATTATTATTGATTTTACAATAAGAAAAATTAAGTTGACCTTAGGTTTCTCTTATCAAAACAAACAAGAGTATATGAAAGACAGAGGGGAAAACATGATCAATCACATTTCATGAATTTCAGTCTAACTTGAGAAGAATGTTAATACCGTAATTTTTTATTTACAACTTTACCGAATAAAGTGGATTTTGTTGCTAAAGAGCACAGAATGACAGCTGAATTTCTAGTCCATTAGCAAAATGTAAAATGCAATGCTAAATGTCACCATTGCCTTCTTAAACTCTACTAAGTACGGTTTTAATATTGATTCTTGCACATATCATATATTCTCTGGCATTCAGTGCTTTTGATGACAGCTTGTATTACAAATCACTCATATCTTTCATCTTGATCTTTAGATATACATTTTTTATACATCTTTATTATATTGCCTGTCTTCCTATAGTCAGGATTACAAATGCATTTTACATGTTGGAAAGAGACAGTTTTATTGCATTAAATTTAATGCACCAGGAGAAATAGAAATCATGAAAAGAGAAAAGGTTAAGCATAATGCCTGTCTTATGGCATAAGGTACAACTATGAACAATAATAATAATAATTGAAAATAAAAAACAAGGCCTCATCTGAAATGTAATCCAATAATACTTCAAATTTGTACAGAAATTTAGTTTCATAGTGCTTTTGTGTACATAGTCTTATATGATCTTTGGAACCACCCTGTGATATAGAAAGATTATTATTTTTTCTATTATCCAAAGCCAGTTACTAACCAGTAATTATGAACGATTATGTGATTTGTTCAAAGTTGTAGGGCTAATAACTGGTGATGTCAAAATATGAAAGATGTCATGTTCCTGAACCTGTAATTTTATTTTATACTCCACTGTGGATTAATTCTGTCTATAGTAAATATAAGTTAAAAACAACATATATAAGCTAAGAAATTTTAACTTGTCCCTCTTTTCTCACTTTTCATTCTCTGTAGTCCAGTAGGAAAATGTTATAACTTTGTGCCTAGAAAAATGTTCAACATTCAAGAGAACTCATCCAGTGATTTTGAATTGATAGAAAAGTGAATTAAGACATGATTCCACGCTCTTGAATATAGTGCCAAAGAATTGCTGATTTCTGATCATTCCCATGAGTACTCTGAAACTAGTTAATTTGTGCTTTCCATGTCACTGTAATTACAATGTTTTGTTTACATGTATAGTGTTATATAGTGATTGGCTAAATTATCATTTGACCTTGCATATTTATGTGTATGTTAAATAGTGTACAATGAATATCCAATGAAAATAATATGGATATATCATTCTAATGGCTAGGAATTTTTTTTTCTTCTTGGCTTTAATTCTTTTGACTACCTTACAAATAATAGCAATAACAGATTATATTTACTTAAATTTAGTTGAAAGGAGAATTAGATCTATTATTTTTGCAGGTCTGATCTGGAGACTATGAGTTCCTATTAGATTGACCCATGGATCACATACATTATATTAGATACACATATTTCTTGCCTAACTGGAATGCGATAAAATTCAAATAACATAGAACTATATAGGCTATTTAAAGTTTTATCTAATTGCATGTAAAAACTATGTTTACTGGGTATATGCTAATAATTCCCAAATGAATATGCATTACTGATTATTTTTAACAACCATGAATAGCCTAATAATAGTTTAAATGTGTGCATTGTTTTACTGTATATATTGTATGTAGGGGATCATTCTTTGATCCTCATGATAGCCTCAAGTCATGCAGAATTAAGATTTTTTTAGGTGTTTATGTGTGGCAAAACTAGCAAGATACCCATCCAACTCATTAAAACTTTCTGTACCCATAAAAAAACTATAAATCTCAGGCTTACTTGCAGTTATTTTTGTAATTTGGGCCACGTAACTGGGTTTTAGCTAATGCAATGGAGTAGAAGTTTGTTCTATGCCTAGACATAAGGCTTGCTCTGTCATCCTCCATAATCTCTTCTACTTGAAAGAGCATGGGAGTTATGCTGAAAGTAGTGATATTATAAATAGAAACAGCCTAGATTTTTGAGTCATTTTTTTGAAAGAATCCCAGAGAAGCTATGGTACACATTGGAATTTGAATGGATAACAAACTAATTTTTGTTGAATGAAGTCATTTAGTTTTATAGTTTAGTTAGTACTATACCAGCATCCAGTCTACCTATCTGATATATCATTCTGTTTTGGTTACTGTAGCCCTTTAGTGTAGTTTGAACTTGGGTAAGCATGATGATTCTAGCTTTGCTCTTTTTGCTTAGGATGGCCTTGGCTATTTGAGCTCTTTCTTTGGTTCCATATCAATTTTAAAATAGTTTTTTTCTAGTTCTATGAAGAATGTCAATAGTAATTTATGTAGAATAGCATTGAATCTATAAATTGCTTTGAACAGTATAGCCATTTTAATGACATTGAGTCTTTCTGTCCAAGAGCAGGGAATGTTTTTCCATTTGTGTGTATCATCTCTGATTTTTTTGAGTAGTAGTTTATACTTGTCCTTGTAGAGATCATTCACCTCCCTCGTTAGCTGTATTTCTAGGTATCTTATTCTTTTTGTGGCAATTATGAATGAGAGTTTGTTCCTGATTAGACTCTCAGCCTGAGTCTTTTTGGTATATAGGAATGCAAGCGATTTTTGCACATTCATTGTATCCTGAGATGTTGCTGAAGTGGTTTATTGGCTTAAGAAGCTTTGGGGCTGAGACAATGGGATTTTCTAGATATAAGATTATGTCATCTGCAAATAGGGATAGTTTGACCTCCTCTCTTTCTATTTGGATGCACTTTACTTCTTTTTCTTGCCTGATTGTTCTGGCCAGGACTTCCAATACTATGTTGAATAGAAGTGGTGACAGAGGGCATCCTTGTCTTGTACTGGTTTTCAAGGGGAATGCTTCCAACTTTTCCCTATTTAGCATGATGTTGGCTGTAGGTTTGTCATATATGGCTGTTATTATTTTGAAGTATGTTCCTAAACCCTCATGACACAGGTTTACCTATGTAACAAACCTGTGCACGTACTCCTGAATTTAAAAGGCTTTTTTTTTTTTTTAAGTTAGCGAGTGGATAAGAGGAAACTGAAATCAGAAGCTAGAAAGTAGGTGAATCGAGTCATGCAGTGGCAAAAAAAAACTTGATTATCTGTGGTATATTTGAGAGCAAACTGTGGGCCTATTAAGCTTGTGGCTGGCTCTCAAGGAAAAAAGTTGGAAATCATTATCTTAGCACACTTTCTTGTTTGTTATTGGTATACATAGATAAGAAATTATAAGCAATAATGAGTTTAAGGTAGAATTTAAAAGATCATGCGCAAGTTGCAGTGTTGGAAAAGCTAACTGCTGCTATATCCCAAACAATAAAAAATTAATTTAAGAAATATATATTTTTTCCATTATCCCAGTAAAAATTTTCAGTTGTTTAAAGTGACCCAGGGATATTGTCAGCATAAGGTAGATAGCCACTATTAAATTGAGTGAGACAGATGTGATAGTGAGAAAGTAGAACAATATAAGCAGATTTGAAAACTATGTCCATTAAAAGAACTTAAGTTTGGAACAGACAAGAACCAAATATATTTGACACGTACAAAGTTTTGAGGAAAATAGGGACCATAAAAAAGTTAAGATATGTTAATACTTAGAACTGTTAAGAGATCATCCTTCATGAGCAATAGGCGCATTTCAAAAGCCTCTGGCTCTCCAGGAGTTCAGGCTCTTCCAAAATCACTTTAAATGATAAAGTGAATAATGAACTAGGAGGAGCTTTCCAGGACGTGCAACCAGGACCAAGAAAAACTATGGACAAGACAGTTTGTCTCATAGAGTGGATTCAGAGATTGATTTAAAAAATATATATATCAAAGAACTCCCTGACACTTCTAGGGTATAAGGATTTCACAATATCAGCTCACTGGTGTTTCAGAATTACTAGAGACCAATGACTATAAGGTCTCCTCTTAATTCCCTTTCCAAACTGAAGTATTTATTCTGGGTATCCAGGCTCTATACAGAGTGTGTGAATTTTTGTGTCTGTCTAGTCAGATGACTAAACTTTATGGTCAAGGGGCATGATCATTTAGTCATTTAGACTTCTAGGAGAATATACAGGTTTTCAGGATCTAGTAGTCAGGGCTGTGTATGACTTAAAGATCATGGAGTTTAAATTGGATTTAATAACTGGATGAGTCTCTGTGTTGTCCTACTTAGGCAAAAATAAATTGTGTTCTATGTGTAGGAAAAAAAAGAGAAACAGATATTTGGTGAACATAAGGGGAATTATAGCAGAGACACTACATTACCAACTACTCTAGCTAGTTTGGGACCATATAACTAGATAGTGGCAATGTGACCACTATCTTTAGTGTGGCAACAGGTGATATGTACTATTTCTAGGCCTGACCATGAACCTCCTTGCACAGTCATTCACACTGCCTTTCACTTTTGGGACAAGCAGAAAGGCCACATAAAAGATGGTGGCATAAAATGCCAGTAACCTGGTTCACTCTATTACTGCTTGGAGGATGGTCACCAAGAAAAACTCTCTACCTGAAAAGGATTCTGTACCCAAGAAAATAAATTTTATTGTTTAAATTTACTAAGATTTGGGTGTCTATTTGTTACTTGACCTCAGCATAGCCTGTCCTATCTAATAAAATATGTCTCACTCAGCTAACAGATGTAGCAATGTTTCATACAATTTTGTGCATCAAGCACGTAGTACATAGTATAAAGTAAGAACAAACAATTCTATTCGGTGGGTATTCGTTTATGTAATTAACTAGGTTAGAAGTTCACACAGATAATATTTTACAGATGAGAAAACAAAGATCACCCATATGCAGTGAATTTAATTATTGTTCCCAATTCTTCACCTCCCAGCAGCAAGGTTATAAATGAACCACATTTCACTTGCTTTTTTTTTTTAGTGCGGTGTCTCTTTGGGGTCACAATATGTTTGCCTATCCCATTGATATTGGGCTTGCCAGTTGACTTGCTTTGGCCAATAGGATGAGTAAGTTACACCATGCTGATTCTCAGTTAAAGAGTTAAGAAGCATTTTGGTTTCTGCTTGCCTCTCAGGGTTTCTTTCAGGTCATAAAAATAGTGCACCCAGGGAGCTGCAAGTTTCATTTGCTTTTTTGCTTCTTCTTTTTTTTTTTTTTTTTTTTTTTTTTTTTTTTTTTTTTTTTTTGAGATGGAGTCTCGCTTTTTTGCCCAGGCTGGAGTGCAGTGCCTCCATGTTGGCTCACTGCAACCCCTGCCTCCTGGATTCAAGCCGTTCTCCTGCCTCATCCTCCCCAGTAGCTGGCACTGCAGGCGCCCGCCACCACGCCCGGCTAATTTTTTTGTATTTTTAGTAGATACGGGGTTTCACCGTGTTAGCCAGGATGGTCTCGATCTCCTGACCTCGTGATCCGCCCACCTCAGCCTCCCAAAATGCTAGGATTACAGGCGTGAGCCACCGCGCCCGGCCTGGAGCTGCTAGTTTCAGAAGGAAATGTGAGAAGACAAGAATCCACCTGAAGACCGGGGCCCAGCTCAGCGGAACCATTGTAATCCAGCTAAGATTGCTAAAATCTCAGGAACTCACAGACCTGAGAGCTATAAAAAAGAAAAATAAGGTTGTAGGAGAGATTTTAAGGTTGTTTGCTACACAGCAAAAACTGACTACTGCAATGAATTTAGTAGCTGGAAATTGAATTTAGCCTTTCACTATACAATGAGAAAGATTCATTTTAAATTTAAACAGTAATTGTCAGGCCTCTGAGCCCAAGCCAAGCCATTGCATCCCCTGTGACCTGCAAGTATAAGCCCAGATGGCCTGAAGTAACTGAAGAATCACAAAAGAAGTGAAAATGCCCGGTCCTTGCATTAACTGATGACATTCCACCGCAAAAGAAGGGAAAATGGCCTGTTCCTGCCTTAACTGATGACTTTACCTTGTGAAATTCCTTTTCCTGGCTCACCCTGGCTCAAAAGCTCCCCCACTGAGCACCTTGTGACTCCCCAACCCTTGCCCACCAGAGAACCCCCTTTGACTGTAATTTTCCTTTACCTAACCAAATCCTATAAAACGGCCCCACCGCTATCTCCCTTTGCTGACTCTCTTTTCCGACTCAGCCCGCCTGCACCCAGGTGATTAAAAAGCTTTATTGCTCACACAAAGCCTGTTTGATGGTCTCTTCACTTGGATGCGCATGACAGTAATTATTCTATTTAGTCTCTACTAAATGTTGAAGTTGGAACACATCTTTAGTCTTTGAACTGTTTTATTTTTATTTCTTGATATTTATTTCACTCTGTAATTTACCATTAAAAAACTACTTTTAACTTTTAAAAAGTCATCACTCAAAAGAAATTTGTTTCCCTAATTACAAAAATTGACAAGATTAAGAAACATAAATAAAAAATTTAAAAATGGCCATTTTAAAGATTGCTTCTTTTCTCCTCTTATGAAAATATTCAACTCTAATGGATTTTGTTAATATCTCTCAGGTCCTCTATGGCATTTAAGAAATAACATTCACTGGAGTTTGTACAATATAACTATGCAATTACTTTTTCCATCTTCAATGTGTAATGCCGGGAAATGGTCATTTACGTTTTTTTTTTAGGCTTGCCCAATATATTTAACAACAAACTGTTTACTAGCAAAACCAAGATGCCTCCTAGTTACTTGAATTTATTTTTAGCACTGTCTCCATTAACCAGGCATTAGAAAAATGCTTTTATAACTTATCCCATTAAGTATCATTATTAATATTGTGCTGTCATATCTTCGATGACCCTCCTTTTTGAGTGTGTTTCCCTGTTTATTTTATAGTGAATCTTTTAAAATGCAAATTTTATTCCCTCTTTCCCTGTTAGCTAGATTTAAGACCTCTTCCCTGAAGTGACCATTCCTTCTTTCACTTTAGTCAAAAACTGGTAACAGTCTTGGCAGTAGGAATGAATTTACTACTCAATTAAAGTTACTAGAAAATTCAGGCAAAAGAACTATACTGGTTGGACAGTTAGACACTACCTCTGTGGCATTAAATTTAGCATTTTATGTACTGGAACTAAGACTAGGAGAGATTACATTCTAAATTGCATATATAGAACATCTCGATATAATATACACGGTTTATTGATGTAAAACAATATATTACTGCTGGACGTCTTAAATTTTAAATGTGTGTGATATTGCCAATCGGTATTTTTCCAGTTCTATTTTCTACTACGTATTTACTAATTGCTTTATAATAATTAAGAAAAGAGAAAAATATTTACCAAGACAAGATAGAATACATTAAATGGTAGAATTTCAATATTTGTAATTTGTTTTTATTATTTGTTCCTGTATTTTTCTATTTAAATCCTTTATCTTAGCAAATACAGAGGCAAAATGGTAGTCATAACACATACAACATTTAAAATGAAATATATGTCTTATGAGGAAAAAATAATTTTTCCATTCTTGTCTTCATAAGCCTATATTTAACTTAATGTGAAAGCAAGAGGAGAGTTTCATTGTTTGGGCTTTTGAAAATGTAAGTCAGATAATGGTTTTCACGTTTATTCATCAGGAAACTTATCTCATTTTAACAAGTCTTCCATTTAGAAAAATCTTTTTATTTTTCTTTTGGATATGCACTGGTGAGTTAGCATGACAGGTTTTATTCATTCTAAAATAGTACAAGAAAATCTGATGCTATCACCTAGAATATTAAATACTATATTGTAAGTTCAGGTTAAAATGAATAGTGTCAAAGGCAGTTCAACCTCAAAGGAAGAAACAGAAAATAGGATAACATGATCCTAAATTTTTACCCTGACCTGATTTTATCAAAATACATGTTAGTCTATGCAACAAAGTTCTTGTGGCCAATGACCTTATTTTACTTTTGTATCTTTAGTGCAGTTGTTCTTAACCTTGGCACTATTGACATTTGGAACTGAATAATTCTTTTTTTGGGAGGTTGTCTTGTTGATTTCAGGATGCTTAAAAGCTTACCCAGCATCTACCCATATAAATATCCTTGACTCAATGCATAGAAAGCATTCTAGATAATAGTACCATTCTTGCATGATATTGCCTCCAAGATGATGCTTTAGAATTTTTCAGCAGGACTTCCTTACACACTATCAGATCAGCAGCAGTGGGGTGATGCATTCTGTATTACAGCCAGTGGATCCTGATCAGATGCTTTCTGGAGATTACCTGGCTGTCAATAAGGCAATCTGTAAGCACCTGCATAGTGGTGCTGGCTGAGGCCCAGGAAGAAGAAAAAGCAAACTCCCACTCTGAATAGGTGCCTATTACTTTGTAAATGAACCACATGAACCTTGTGGTATAAAAGGACTCAATATAGTCAACTTGGAAGTAGGAAGCCATTTGGTTTACCTAATAATGTCATATTATTACATACTATAGGTAAGCATTGGTCTGTGTTGTTGGAATTTGGGAAATTCACACGTGGTGGCAACAGTAGTTTAGCTCAGATAAGTAGAATGCATACTTCTGGGTGCATGCATGACTTTTGTCCTTGTTATCATAGCCTAGTCTTTAATGTACCCATAATGATAGTATTGTGGTGGCGGCTGGCATTTCTGTATCAACTAACATGAACTGGTTGAGCATTACTTTCACTTGGAAGCTTCATGCCTCTTCCCTGGTGTGTGTATTCTGGTGGGCATTCTTAGCTCATGCCGAATACCATATGTCCATACATATGCCTTTGCCCTAGATTTCCTTGAGTAAATCTTTTAATCATTTTCTTCCCAAGTCCATCATCAACTAATCCAGTCATTTTCACTGCCCATTAGTCTGCATATGTTATAACCTTAGGTCAATTCTCCTTCCACATAGAGTAAATATCCAAGTGCTCCTGTCTTATGAGAGTCTTTGAAGCCTCACCTTGAGTGAAGCCACCATTCCTTTCTGGCTAGATGCCACATAATAAGCAAAACCACATATAAAATATGCTTGGGCTTTTTCCTCATCTTGTAGCTGTTTTTACATGATTCACCCAAAGGGTCTGTTGAGCCGACTGAACTTTCTGACTCGGTGCATCTGACAGTACAGACTCATCATGGGAAGTTACAGGCAGTCAAGAGTCAAATCTTCTGTTTCTACCAGTGCTCAGTAGCATTATAGGAGCTATTTGAAAAATGACTTTTTTTTTTTTATTGCATATTGTATACCGTTGTTCCAGAATCCCAGGACCCACCAGAGCTTGCCATAACTCCACACTGCATCTTTTCCCCACATCCATACTTCAACTTCTAAGATTATGTTGAATCATATGACTCACAGTGCAGCTGCTGACACTGCAGCCTGGAAGTGCTGGAAAACTGTGCCCCTTTCAAAGCTGGAAGCCTTCCCTTTCTCCCTGTATGCGGATTGGATCAGTATTTGAGGGTGTACATTTTGTTTTCTTCAGAACTCGAGGAGGTCTACTAGGAGTTATACTTCATTCTTTGTAGTAGGAGATGAACACAAAATACAACAATTTATCTTTTACATTAGAGGTGATGTCCTGGCATGTCCCTTACTACTGTACCATTAAAACTTTACAGTAGTGACTGGTGCTTTAATCATTGAATGGTTTATCTTCCAGCCTCTGAAACACATGTCCTACCAAAGCCTTCTGGAGCCATTTCTTGCTTATCCTTCCTGATGAGTGTAATGTCATAGATGTAATAAATCAACATGATGTTCTGCAGGATGCCTAGACAGTCCAGATCTCTTTTCACTATATTATGACAGAGTGTAATGTAGTTAACATAGTCCTTGGGCAAACAGTAAATGGATATTCTTGTTTGGTGCACGGGAATGAGAGCTGTTTCTTATCCCTTTTGCTAAATGAGTATCAAACATATTTACAAAATCAATGGCCACATAGTCTACCTGAGTTTGATTGCTCTGCTCTACCAAACATCACATTTGGCACAGCAGCTGCAATTGCAGTTACTATTTGGTTAAGTCTACAGTGGTATATAGTTATTCATTGGGATTCAGGATCCATCAGGTTTCTGCATGAGTCAGACTAGTAGATTAAAGGAAGACATAATGGGAACCGTTATTGCTGCATCTTTTTATTCTATCAACTTGCAAGGAAAAGTAAGCTGCAGTTTTTATATCCTTAAACATGGTAATATATCTTTGCCATTCCTCCTGGTAATCTGGTCTTCCCCCATTATGATGACACCCTCACAGGCAAAAGACCCATACTCTAGTGTTACTTTAACTGCTAAGTATAACAATTCCAAATATATATTCAGATTTCAAGAAAATTTCCACCAAGCAGACCTGTGGAATCCATTTTAAGTTGGATTTCAGTCAGGATTCTATTATCCGAACTCACACGACCCCACATCAGGGAAGCCATAAGGCCACTTTAGTTCTGCAGGCATTAATGCTAATGTAAACTCTGTGTTCAACTGTCCTCAAAATGTCTCTGTGTTTCTCTTTCCCCAGTGTACAGTAAACGACCTATAGATAATAGCCCAAGTAAATGGCCATAGGTCCCTGGAAAAAACCTACAGAAAATATTACAGTGTGTCCTTGCCAAGGTGTTGTAGTGTACTTAACCAGGAGGACCCAACCACCATGTCAGTTTATAGTTTCTGGGTCTGAAATAGTGTACATAATATCTACTTTCCTAAGCTTTTTAATCCCATCCTCTACCACCTGTCATGGCAATTCAGGCTTATCAACTCCTGGATGGATTATGCTGACTTAATCCTGTTTATAGGTTTAGAGGCCATAAAAGGAAATGGCTACAGCTTTTGAAGGACAGCAGCTTCTGTGAGTAAATACCTTTGTAGTATTTTCCGATTTGGAGGGAAGGTGTGGGTATTAGTGGGGTGAGGTAGCTCATTTCTGCAAGCTCAGAACATTAACAAAAGTCTACAGAGCAAAAAAACTACCAGAGTTTGTTAGTCTGTTCTCACTTCGCTATAAAGAAATACCTGAGACTGGGTAATTTATAAAGGAAAAAGGTTTAATTGGCTCATGGTTCTGCAGGCTGTACAGGAAGCACAATGTTGGCCATCTACTAGGCTTTTGGGGAGGCCTCAGGAAACTTACAATCATGGCGGAAGGCAAAGGGGAAGCTAGCATTTTACATAACAGGAGCAGGAGAAGGGGGGGGGAGGCGTTACACACTTTTAAACAACTAGATCTCACAAGAATTAACTCACTATTGTGACACAGTATGAAGGGGAAAATCACCCACACACACATGATCCAATCACCTCCCACCAGGCTCAACCTCCGATACTGGGGATTACAAATTGACATAAGATTTGGGTGGGGACACAGATCCAAACCAGATTACAGGGCATCTACTCGGATGCCCCAGTCTTGGGTCAGGGTCCCAGGTTTCCCAACTTGGGCCTGGTCTATGGCAAAATAGATCTGCTATCACTGAACATTGAATGGCCTTCGAATTTTAGCAATCTGTTCTTCAAATTCTTGGCTTGATCTTAGTTATTCCTAATCATTCAGATCAAGAGAAAAAGGTTTCTTTGGCTTCTTTTTGATATACCAAAGAGATTGTCTGGCTCTCACAGGTGTTTGTTGTTTTGTTTTGTTTTGTTTCTTTTGTAATTTCAACTTCAATTTTAAATTTAGGGGTTACATGTACAGGTCTATTATATGGGTGTATTATATGATGCAGAGGTTTGGGATACAATTGAATGCATCCCCCAGGAAGTGAGCATTAAATCCAATAGTTTTTGAACCCTTGCCCAACTCCCTTTTTCCCTTCTGTAGTAGCTCCTGGTCTCTACTGTTGCCAAGTTTATGTCCAAAAGTACCCATTATTTAGCTCCCGCTTATAAGTGAGAACATGTGGTATTTGATTTTCTGTTTCTTCATTAGTTGGCTGAGGATAATGGCCTCTGGCTGCACGTATGTTACTGTGAAAGACACGACGTCATTCTTTTTTAATGGCTATTTAGTATTCCATGGTGTACATGTACCACAGTTTCTTTATGCAATCCATAGTTGACGGGCACCCAGGTGGATTCCACATTTTTGCTATTGTGAGTAGTGCTGCAATGAACATAAAAGTGCATTTTTTTTTGGTAGAACAATTTATTTTATTTTGGATATATATTCATGAATAGGATTGCAGGGTCAAATGATAGTTCTAAGTTCTTTGAGAAAACTCCGAACTCATTTTCACAGTGGCTGAACTAATTTACATTCCCACCAACAGTATGTAAGTACTCCCTTTTCTCCACAGCCTTGCCAGCATCTGTTTTTGCTTTTTGTTTTTAATAATAGACATTCTGACTGGTGTGAGATGGCATATCATGGTTTTGATTTACATTTCTCTGATGATTAGTAATGTTGAGCATTTTCCATTTGTTTGTTGACTGCTTGTATTTCTTCTTTTGAGAAGAGTCTGTTCATGTCTTTTGCTCACTTCTTAATGGGGTTATTTGTTTTTTGCTTGTTGAATTAAGTTCCTTATAGATTTTGAATATTAGATCTTTGCTGGATGCATAATTTGCAAATATTTATTTCTCATTCCATAGGCTGTTTACTTTGCTGATAGTTTTTTCTGCTGTGCAGAAGCACTTTAGTTTAATTAGGTTCCACTTGTCAATATTTACTTTTGTTGCAATTGCTTTTGAGGACTTAGCCATAAATTATTTTCCAAGGCTGATGTCCAGAATTGTGTTTTGTAGGTTTTCTCTCAGGATTCTATAGTTTTAGGTATTCCATTTAAATCTTTAATCCATCTTGAGTTAATTTTTTATATATGGTGAAAGGTACAGGTCCAGATTTATTCTTTCACATATAGTTAGCCAGTTATCCCCAGCACCATTCAGTATTTTATTATTAGTCTACATCAAGGCAATTTATCTATAAGCATCCAATTCTTTTATTTTTATACTGACACCTCCCTTATATATTTCAGATGCTTGGGTTATGACATTGTATTTGCCTCCATTCACATTCCATTCCATATCACCATGGGTAAAAACTTTAAGAATTAAACTGCCACCATATCCCAGGAACTCTTTGCACATCACTTATCTCCATGACAGGGACTTCATTTCCAGCTGGATGGTGAATGAATAGGCTGTGGCAAAACTTCAGCTCAGAACCAGCTTTCTCAGAGCACTCCTGGAATAAGTGTCAAAGGTGATTTTTTGGAGAAGCAGAAGTTAAGATGAAGTTAAGAGTGTAAAAATATTTGGGGGGTTTAACATCAGTTAATCCCACAAGGTAAGAAGTTGGATAGGGCAGGTGAACTTTTAGATAAAGCCATGGATCTGACAAATCTCTGCCAATGAAATGACAGGCTCCATAGCAAAGAATGCCCGGTTGGGATATTCTGCCTTAGTTGAAAATGGGGAGCCCCTTGTAATTACCTTGCTTTGAGAGGATGGGACTCCAGCTTCAATACTGAGGGACCTTAAAAACACTGAGAACTAGGAGCTCTTAGCAAACCCCAACCCTTGTAACCGGGAGGCAACTCCCTCCTTAAGGAGGAATCTGTGGTGCTGACTCACCATGAAAACATGAGTCTTCAGACTTTCTAAACTAGTTGTCATGCTGATTTTGTGGAAGTGTTTGGCAAAAGACACGCTGTTCTGTGTAATAAAATTGGAAAAGATTTTGACTTAGTTTCTTGGGAATATGAGAAGAGGGAGGGAAAGAAGGAAAAGAGAGGGGAGTGAGGTAGGGAGAGAGGGAAAGGGAGGGAGAGGGGAAAGAGAGGGAAGGAGGGAGAGACACACACAGAGAGAGGCAAGAGTCCTAAACTAGAGAAAAAGCAAAGAATATCTGATTTTTTTTTTTGAAATGCTGTAACATACCCTTTTCAGTCTTTGAAACTTCTAATAAAGTTTTGTATAAAATAAAGATCAGTGCTTTATTTTGGTTGAAATCAAGTGAAATATTTTCTATTCGAGATCTGGAGTGATACAGTGTAGAGCAAAAGAACCACAACTGGATAATAAGATAATCCAGAATTTGAAACCCTTCCATAGATGACACCTATCTCCTAATTCTAATAACCATATGAAGTATCTATTATTGCCCCTATATGGAAGAGAATGGAAGAAGTCATCATGTATTGAAATCCCACAGCCTGGAAATAGCAGAGCCAAAATTAAAATCTCACATCCATGGACTGTGTACCCATTCAGAATTATAAAAAATATTTAAACAAATATTTTACTTTTTTCAGTTCCCAGAAGCAAAACACTGGAATAATTGTTCACTCACATTTACTTTTTCTATTCTACACATCTAATCAGTTGATAATATATGAGCGGCCTTTATTTACAGGACTCTAACAATTTTTCTTTTGGTTCCTATTTGCCACCACTGATACCTAGATCCCACAATGCCCCAATCCCAAATTTCTGTGACTAGCCTTCTACATTTCCTCCTCGAATTTTTGTCTCTGCATATTTATAAAACATAATTATCACCTGGATATTTTATTATTCAAAAATGATCAGGGATTCCTCATGGGCTTATTTTTATATGTTCAAACATTTTTGGTGTTTAGCGGGTGTCAGTAAGCATGTTAGGTGTTGGGGTACAATGATGCATAAAGGCCTACTCCTTGCTCTTGGGAATGTCACACAGTTGTAGACATGGCAGAACACAGAGAGGAAAGTATGGATTTGCATGGAGTGGCATAGGTCATATAGAAAGGGAGATTTGTGATGATCACATCACTTTTGGCCTCTTCAACCTGTCTTTCCTGTTGAGCTCCATTCTCCCAAATTTCTTCTAGCCACCAGCCAACAAAAATGTCCCATTCCTATTTGAACAGTATTTTAGTTTGACCCTCATACACAAAGCTCTTGCTCTCCTTTTATCTTTGTTCATTATTCATGCCCGAGATGGCTTTCAACAACTTGTGTCTGTGCATGCACATCTTTTCCCAGCTTTTAAAAGGTAAGCACAAAAGCCAAGGTTTTGTTTCTATCATACAGTTTTACCAGACAATTGAAGTCCACACCATTTGTTCTCTTCTCTAAATTGCTTTTGCACATAACTGATTACATCCCACTCTTAGAATTTCTCTTTATGTTATTGAATTCAGCATGAGAATAACATCTTTAAAATTAGCTCTTTTATTCATCAAGGGGTTATTCTAAACTAGGCAGCACAATTAAATAGGACCCTGTTCCTATTTTACTCACCTTATAGAGAAGTAGAAATAGATGGATGGCTTAACCTGTCATGGAACAGATGTTTTCAGGACTCCTATCAAATACCTCAACAAATGTTTTGTGTTCTGGGTATGTGGTAAATAAATCAAAGAGTTCTAATTTTAATGAAGTTTATAACCTAGTAATATAGATGTATTAAAATAAACAAAGCTATTTTATAGACTTGGAGATAATGAAATTAAAGAAGGAGGATATAACCAAGAATGTCTGGGATTCTGCAACTTTTTCAGAGTAGTCTGAAAATGTCTTGTCAAAAGAGTTGACATTGATATCCATTCTATTAACTCCTCCCTCATATGACAAGGAGCCAGTCATATGGCAGACATAGGAAGGGGCATTTCAGGCAAAGAGACTGCTGTTGCAGAATCCTGGAAAGCTAAGGTAATCAGAGCAAGTGAAGCAGGAAGTGGTACAAGAAACTGGAGAAAAAGGCTGTTACTGTTAGCAAATAGTGACATTTGAAATTATTTCTCATTGATTTTCTTATTAGAAATGCTTTGTACTCTCTGGTGCAGTATGGGACACTGATGGTTCTTGATGTTTTTGTTGTTCTATATGCACATCAATTGAAAATTAGGATCATAATTATTTAGTGATAGCATCTTATAAAGGTTATGTCTAATCTTCCCAAAATAGCTTTACAATTTAGTACTCCTTAAAATTTCAAGTATCAAAAATAAAGAAATAACACTATGCTGGCATTTCTGACAGCAAACCAATTCCTGAATTAAGTTGTTGGTGGGAGTGGGACATATTTCAAAGCTTAAAACATTGTAAAAAGCTAACCCCCCAATTTAATAGAGAGGAAAAGACAAAGAATCTGTTTGCTACAGTTCTGGCCCTGGTTCAGGTGACCTATAATTGAAAGAATCCATCCTCTGAGTAATCTCATTTTTTTTCAGGTTTAATTAAATTAATCTATACCCTGGAGTTTTCCCTTCTTCTGTTGTCTCTAGTCTCTGAGGTAATGTAGAAATTTGCCAATTGCTAGGGTAGTTTAATTAATGTAACAATTATAGTTCTAGCTAATATTGTTATTTAGTATATACCAAACATTTTGCTAAGTATCTTGTTTGTACTTTTTAAATTTAATTATCTCAGAGCTCTATGAGAGATGTGTTATGATTATCCTTATTTATAAGATGAATAAACAGAGGCTAAGAAAATTAATTTGCTTCAGGTCACACATTAGTAAGTGACAGAAACAGGATTTGAATCCAGGCAGCTTGATTTTTGAATTTACACTTAAACCACTGCTCTGTCAGATTAAACCAAACACAACCCACAAATTTGAAAATTTATCTGGAAATCTGAATTACATGTATTTTCAATTTCTAATAATCAAATTAGATAATTATAAATACACCACATCTTTTCATGTAATACTTTAACAGTGAAATACCTAAGTAAAAAACCAACGCACTCAGAGTATTACCTAGATTATGTAATTCTGGGGTAATGTAAAGACAGCAAATATGAATTAGTGATACAAATATGGTTTTATAAAGAGAGAACATGGTAAGAAAAATTCCTAATTTTATATTTTTTTCAATAAATTCCTTTTATGAATTCAGTGTACCTTCATCCATTCTCCATCTCAGTTGCTGCATGTACCATAAAGAAATAAAATGATGTCTTCTCAAATACTTCAGAGAGTTAATTTTAGAGATCACTGTGTCTGTTTTGTGTGTACATAACTACAGGGAATGCTTAACAAAAAGGATGTTTAACAATGAACTTGCTATTGTACACAAGGGGATTTTTAGCTTTCAGAGCATTATGTATGCACTTCTCCCACCACACAATTACAGGTTAATTATTCCAGAGTGATTTTCTGACATCATGATGTAAAACATCCATATGTTTAACTGTTGAAACACATTCCAACACAATAGAACAAGAATCACAAAATAAATAAAAATCCAAAAATAAATTATTCTTAACTTTGTGTATCCATGAAATAATTTGGAGTCCTTTTTACTTTTTCTCTGTTTTGAGTCTTTTATTTTTTTTAGCTATCCTTTGATTTTGAAGTCGTGTGTGTGTGTGTGTGTATGATGTTTGAATTATCTCACCTTTGTCCTATGTATTTTCTAGACTCTATTCTTTTTATGAGAGGTCTGAGCATCAGTGGTCAGACAGTAATGTAAACATTTGAATTGATTCAGAGATATAGATGTGCCTATGCTTGTACCAGCAACTGAGGACTTGGTCAACAAGAAGGGCATCCTCTTTACTGGGGCCACCACTACATAGATTTTTCAGCTTGTAGGGGCAAGGGAAGGTCAGCCCAGTCTTGACAGATATCTGATTTTTGAAAAATGTTTAAACTCCTTAAGTTAAAATGTTGGTCTCTAATTCCAAAATATCTTAATATGTCTGTGCCACACTAAATATGTGCACAGCCTGTCATTTAAAACTACAAAGTAAAATGGGATTGACTCTGAAGTTTACTAACAGTTATCAATGATTAGTTACTCTTGTTATGGAAGTCTCCAATTTTTTTATTTTATTTTTTTACATAGAACATAAAAATGATACTAAATCACACTGATTGTTTAGAGTATTACAAAATGTAACACATGAAGGTTCTGGCACATTTCCTGATACACAGAAAGATTTATCTAAATTTTAATTATCTTTCCTTTATGTCTTTTTTTACTCTTGTCCCGTATTTATTTGGCTAAATGTATGTTACTTGTCTACTCTAAATCTTCCTCCGCTCCCACTTCCTCCTCAAATTGTGTAGCCTTTATTAATTTATTGTTGTTATTATTCTATGATTATTGTCATTAAATATATCCTCACTAAAAAATAATGTGCTTTCCCTTTGCTTTGCTGATATTTTCATTTCAAAATCGAAAATAAAGGGAGCAAACATTAGGTGGGCTTCTCATCTTACCTGAAACTACAAGTGATTCACAGCAGCTTGCTGAAAAATGGAACGTCTTAACTTTCATTGTGAAGAAAAGAGTTCAACAAATTTAATGTGTTTTCAATAAAAACTCTCCATAATGGGTATTTGGATGATCCCTTGAAAAGCCTGCCCTGGTAAGCTTCACAGGGGATGAATGTGAGGGCAGCCATCATGCAGTCATGGAAAAAGTTCCAGATTTCCCTGTTTGATTTATTTATATTCTGCTGCATCTTTCATTGTTCCTAAATAACTCTTACTTAGTCTTCTGACAAATCCCTTTAGATTAATAATGCCTGTGCAGTTCCCAAAACTTTCCTTTGTTTTCTAGATTATAATCACTGTTTTTTTCTATCTGACTCAATAACTCCATGGACTTTAAACATAAATGTTCATGTTTGGCATGACCTGGGTTTTTTTCGGTATTTTTTATTGTCCTGTGTTTTCACATAGAATACGATGTTTTGTGGACAATATAAAGTAAATGTAATGTATATCTCACAGAAAAGAAATAATTCATAGAACTACTCTGTCTACATACTTTCTATTTATTTCTATACAATTTTGATGGTTGAATACTAAAACATATGCTCATTCACTACATTTTCATAAAAAGTATATTTTAATTTTAATAAAGAAATAAAGAATATGTGGTTCTAAAACATTAACTAAATATTTTGAATATCTCATCATGACAAGACTGGATAATATATTGATTTGAAAGCACAAAAATGAATGGACTTTTATGACTCCCTATACCCAGAAATATGTGTTTCTCTAGATGTTCAATTGAGACCCCTACATAGTTCAACTTTATGAGTAACACCAAGGCAAAAAAGTCTCATTTTTATTCTTTTATTTTTACTTGTAAATTTCATTCTTTTGTTCAGAGACTTGGTTCTTTGTGTTTCTTAAATGGTAGTTGAAAGAATGATTTTATTCCTTCATTTTTAAAAAGAAGTAAACACAGAAAACATATTTTCAATTGAACTGTGGTAGCTTACTCTTCAGGTGGTACTATTTTATAAACACTTCATATTATAAATTTTTTTCCATAAAGCAATGGTCTCTTTACTGGTAAATTTCAAGGAACATATTAAAACAATCAATTTTAGAGATTGTTATTATTTTACAGTTTTAATTCTCTCATATCATATATAGCAATTGACACTGGAACCTGAAATGTATAGTACAATAAAAAAATTAAAAACTAATCTCACATATAAATATATATTAAAAACTCTAAAATCAAAACATATAAAATCCATCAATAAATTAAAATAAAAAGAATCCTTTAATATTATAAACTCTATTAATATAATGCATTATATCCATAGGTGAAGGAAGAAAAACTATATGATCATGAAAGATGCCCCAAAAAAGCAATAATGAGCATGTATCTTTAATTAAAACTTTTAGCAAACTATGAATAAAAGAATAAAAGTATCTGTCACCAAGTAAAATTGATTATACTCAATAATCAAAAAATAGAAACAAATTAAGTAAGAAACATTCAAAACAGTTTAAGAGAAATAATGAAAACAGCAGTGGAATGTTAAAATAACTTGTGTTCCTCCTTAAGATAATAAGCTGTTAATGAAGGTTGAAGTAGCCTTGCATCAAATGGTTCAGCATTAGGGACATTTCCATTTAACTTAGTGGCAAGATGATGTTGGCCTTTATGATCATTATTTTTTTTAACACTCTGCTCAGCATAGTTATTTAGGGAAACAAATTTAAAAATAATACAAATTTATAATCAAAAGAGGAAAATAATATTAATTGCGGATTACATGATTTTCTACTTTGGAAATCCAAGAGAACTAACTAAAAACTGATTAAAACTTATCTGTTCATTAACATAGCTGGATTGAATATAAGAAAGAAATAAAATTTTCCTATATTCTAATAATAAACACTCAAAATAGAAAATAAGGAGCCATATACAATAGCAGAATCAATGTAAAGTTCTAAGCAATTAACTAAAAGGTATTTCTGGAACTGTATGAAATAAAACTACACATATTTCCTATGGAATTTAAAAGAAATACAAAAATAAATAAATATAATTTCTTTTTTAATAAATAGACTTGTGGACATCTAAGAATATCTTAACTCAATACTAACTTTGGGAAGGCATGGTAAACTGGACTAAATGATTCTAAATACCATTTGGATACATATTGATTCAGAATTAAAATAGTCAATGTGAGAGGAGCTTTCCCTCACAATCGTTAAAATCTTTATCAGCATACTATGAATAAAACCGTAGAGTATGCTGGGCCTGGCGGCTCATGTCCATAATCCTACCACTTTGGGTGGCAAGATGGGAGGATTGCTTGAGGCTAGGAGTTTTAAACCAGCCTGAACAATATAGCGAGACCCTGTCTCTACAAAAGAAATAAAAAAGTAGCGAGGCATTGTGGTGAATACTTAAGTCCCAGTTACTCGAGGGGCTGTGGTGGGATGATAGCTTGAGTTGGTAGTTCAAGGCTGCACGGAGCCATCCATGATTGTGCCGCTGTACTCCAGCCTGGGCAACAAAGTGAGACCCTGTCTCTCATAAATTTAAAAATATATATATTAAATAAAACGTTGGAAAACAGCAACAAAGCACAAGGATAATAGGTCAAGGCAAGAGTGATGAAAGTTCAGAAACAAAGGCAATTTTGCATAATAATTTAGTTAAAAAGAATATTAAATTGGCATTTCAAGTAGGTACAATGACCAAAGGGATTAACTAATAAATGACAATAGAATAATTTGTAGGGACATGGAAGCAGCTGGAAACCATCATTCTCAGCAAACTATCGCAAGAACAGAAAACCAATACCGCATGTTCTCACTCATAGGTGGGAATTGAACAATGAGATCACTTGGACACAGGAAGGGGAACATCACACACGGGTCCTGTGGGGAGGGGGTGGGGAGAGGGATATATACCTAATGGTATATTATTAGGAGATATACCTAATGTAAATGACGAGTTAATGGGTGCAGCACACCAACATGGCACAAGTATACATACGTAACAAACCTGCACATTGTGCACATGTACCCTAGAACTTAAAGTATAATAAATAAATAAATAAATAAATGAATAATTGGCTAACAGCACACATCCCTATATCACATTTGATACCAAAATATATCCCTGATGAATTAAGGACTTACAGTTATTGACATTATATTGAATCTTTATCTTCAGAAATTTATTTTACTAATAAAACCTAGTGTTGCTGAGAACACTTCAGTATGTTGTGAATTGAGAGTGAATTTTTACAAAATTTCTAGAAAGTAATTTGTCAATATGTGCTTCATGTTTTAAAAACATTCATTATAGTGATTCACAAAATTTTTGTTTAGAAATATATTTTCAAATATTCCATAACATTTAGAAAGGTCTTCATTAATATATGATAACAACAGTAAAATCTTGCAAACACTGACAGTATTTATCAATATGGGATAGGTTAAATCAATTAAAGACACTTCAAACAGTTGATCTGCGGTCATTAAAATAGGACTATATATTATTTATATAGAGAATTGTCCAAATTTCCCATTCCTGTTTCTCTCTCCCTCTCTCTCCCCATCTATATATGTATTTAACATACACACAAATAACATACACAAACTGAAAGTACATATACTATAAAGCCAGTAATTGTCAGAGGTAATAATATACTCTCTTAAAATTTATTTTTCTTTTATTTGCATTTTCTGTTTTTTTTCTCTTCATTAAGCTTATGGATTATTCACAAATTATGCTGCTCTTATGTCCACAGGAAAATAATTTAAGTATTTCGGTGAAGGATACCTTTGTTAATTACATTTTCTTTGATTGATAATTTTCTGTAAAGATACCTGTGGTTCTAATCAGACTGTAAATAAAGACCTAATATCTCATACATCTTTATATTTCTCAAGATACCTACAATTCTGCTCAATGATTAATAAATATTGGCTATATTAGTGTATCAAATGTGGTACCATCATTTTTGAAGTAGGCAATGCTGAAAATATCGAGATTAACAAACATAAACTTTTTATTATTATTATTATTATACTTTAAGTTCTAGGGTACATGTGCATAATGTGCAGGTTTGTTACATATGTATACTTGTGCCATGTTGGTGTGCTGCACCCATCAACTCGTCAGCACCCATCACCTAGTCATTTACATCAGGTATAACTCCCAATGCAATCCCTCCCCCCTCCCCCCAAACATAAACTTATAATCACAGCCTTTAAACACAAACCAAAGTTTTTTAACAGCTAGTGGATCAATTAATATGATATGGGTCAATAAATTATCTATAGACAGAGGCATCATGCAGCGTTTTCTGGCAAAACGAGTACTGTATTGTAAGGATGACTTAGGACTCAGCCAAGTAAAGAAGCCGTGAGACTTGCGTCTTTTATAGTGATGAGGCAGAATGTGAAGGAACCCAGAACAAAAATATCAACTTTTAAAAGTCATTTTCTTTTTTGAAAAGTTGAATTATTAGATGCTTGAAGGCAGGGGAGGGTAGTAGAGGCTGCTAGATCTCCAAGAGCCTTCAGTGATGTACCAAGAGGTTTAAATTTTATCTTTAAAGTAAAGGAAAGCCTTTGACATAGGTTAAGTATGGAAAGAGAAAATGTTCACATGGTATAGGAAAGCATTTTGAGATTTTACATATCCTAGATGTAGAAGTCCTTTGGAAACTTTGGAAATATAGTCTCGCCTCCTGGTATACTGAACTGGAATTGGACACTAAATTAGCTCCTTTTTTCCCCATAAAATTTTCTTCTAATACACTTTTGCCTTTTTTAATGCAATATGCATTGGCCTTTTATATTTTATACACATAAAGATAAAACTGATGGACATATATTAGTAAGTAACAAATAATAGAGTAAAATTGATCATCATAAATAATAACGGTAGAGCACAGACATGATTCAAATGTGGAAAGTGTTCTTGGTGAGACAAGTTCAAAGAAAAACTTTGAAAACTTTGAAAGAAGCAGCGAATATGAATTCACTGTGATGAAGAAATAGTACTAAGGTATCAAAATACACACGAGTTAGCAGAAACTGACTCACGTTTGGGGGCTTGACACACAATGAAGAGACCTAATAGATGAGTGAGTAAAGTGCTGCAAGAATCACTTTTCCACGTGGAAGTAGGGAAAATAAAGACATATTAAAGATGTAAAATATCAAAACTTTATAAAAATAGTAGAATATAGATGAATGTCTTTCTGACCTATAAGAAGAGAAAAAAATTTACAAAAGACATGTAAACAGAAATAAAAAATGCATAATAAATTACTTTATTAGAAAAGGCACAAAAATCAGAGTGGGAGAAGACATTCAGAACTTACTAAAATTGTACTTAGGATACATAAATAAATCCTTCATAGAAAAAAGGCAAATAAAAAATAGAAATATGAATGGGCATAAAAAAGTCCACAGGGTAAACCCTAATGAACAAGAAATACATATGTATCGTGTGTGTGTGTGTGTGTATGTATGTATGTAAATATTAAGATTAGAAAAGAAAACATCAGAAGGAGTCTAATCAGGACTGTTAGGTGAATGCCTAATGATTTACCATACAAATTGTCAGAAAATTGCTCTGTTTGATAAGGGGAATGAACAGGAGCATTGTTGTGATGGAGAAGGACTCTCTAAGTTTTGGCTTTCTCAAAACACTCTCATTATAAGCAGATGTACTTATTATTCTTGTTCATTCTTTAGCCCTCCAAAAAGCAACAAGCAAATGCCTCAAGCATCCCAAAAGATTGTTGCTGTGATCTCTGCTCTTGACTGGTTAACTTTACTTTGACTGACCCACTTCCTTTTCTTGGTAGCCATTGCTTTGATTGTGCTTTGTGCTTTTTCTTCAAGATCATACTGGGAAAGCCATGTTTTATATCCTGTTACATTTATTTAAAAAATATATATATATATCATGGGTACATAGTAGGTGTATATATTTATGGGTATATGAGATATTTTGAAATAGGAATACAATGCATAATAATCACAAAGGGTAAGTGGGGTATCCATTACCTTAAACATATATGTTTTCATTGTTTTACAAACAATCCAATTATACACTTGGTTTTGTACTCATTAACCATTCCCTTTTCCCCACAGTCTACTACTCTTTCCAGCCTCTGGCAACCATCATTCTAGTCTCTATCTACAAGAGTTCAGTTGTTTTAATTTTTTAGTTCTTGCAAATAAGTGATAACATGTGAAATTTGTCATTCTGTGCCTGGTTTATTTCACTGAACATAATAACCTCCAGTTTCATCCATGTTGTTGCAAATGACAGGATCTCATTATTTTGTATGGCTGAATAGCACTCCATTGCATATATATACCTCTTTTTTATTTATTTGTCTTTCTATAGATACTTAGGTGGTTTCCAAATCTTGACTATTGTGAATATGCTGCAATGAACATAGGAGTGCAGATATATCTTTGATATGCTGATTTCCTTTTTTTAGGATATATACCTAGCAATGGGATTGCTGGATCATATGGTAGCTCAATTTTCAGCTTTTTGGGGGAACTCCCAAATTGTTCTCCCTAATGGTTTATTAATTTACATTCCTTATTTTGAGAAATGTCTGTTCACATCTTTTGCCCATTTTTAAGTGGATTATTAGAATTTTTTCCTGCAGAGTTGTATGAGCTCCTTATATATATCCTCTTTATTAATCCTATTACAATTCTTTAAAGAAATGCTTCAGGATCTTAATCCTGCTTCTTTAAAATTTCCATTGAAAGCTCTGTTCTTGTCTGCAGCTAATCTGGGCACAATTGTTTTAGAATGCACTGAGTAGAAAGTCTGCTCAACTTTAATTTTTCAGGCAGAATTGTGTAAGTTGCACCAATTGAGATGTCAATGGTATTGATTATTTTTGCTGTTAATCACCAGTCCTCTTCAATTAGGGCATGAACAAGATTAATTTTTTCCTTACATGTTGATGTGGGCGGTCTGCTTCTGTGGGCTTCATTTTCCACATCATCTTGTCCCTTCTTAAAATAAGTTATTCATTTGTAAACTGCGGATTTATTTGGAACACTGTCCCCATAAACTTTTTGTAGAGCATTAGTGATCTCACCATTCTTTCACCCAAGCTTCACCATCAATTTAATATTTGTTCTCGCTTCAATTTTAGCAAAATTTATGTTATTCTAATGTGGGCCCTATTCAAACTGATATCTTATTCTCTAGATCTTATTCAGATATGTTATAAAAATTTAGTATGTGTTTATTTTGGGGCAGAAAATAATTTGAAACCCTTGCATATGTTTTTCACAATATGCATTTTCATAAACTTTTTGAAGTCCTATTTTGTCTAAAATTTGACTGTATACATACCATATAACCAAGAAAACCCCTCATTTCTAAGAAAATTCTTGCACAAGTGAGGCAGGAGATAGTCACAAATATGCTGAGTATTATTCGTAGTATGTGGGACATGACAGAATGCATAAAAAAGGCTAAGTTGTAAAAAGTATTTTATTTTCATATACTTTACATGGGATACTACACTATCACTTAAAATAAATGATCTAAATCTTATGGATCCCAAAAGAGGTTGAATAAAGAACCTAGTTATAGATGATTTCATGAATATCATCTTTTGGGAAGCACATGACTTTTATAAATGTACAGCCTTTATATATGTAACAAAAGTATATAAACAGGGGTGAGCTTCAGGTCAAATTCATGGTAATTGTATCTGGGGATGAAGAGGAATGCTGCTTCGGAGGTGAACGTAGGGATTTCAACTTTAATTTCTGTAAAATTATGTTGAAAATATGTTCATATGATAGTCTTTATTTGTTTATTTGAAGAGGCAGTTACTTGAAAGTTTGTTATATTCGTCTTTATAGTTTCAGGTTTTTAAAAGTTACTCTTTTGAAAATAAGATTGGACTGGGCTTATCTAGAAAAACAGGATATGCTAAAAAGAAAATATATTGAGGATTAAGTTCAAATGATATAATAGTACAAAATAATTAATAATTTGTGATCATGTTACTAGAGTGAAATAAAAACTGGCATTTGAAATTCTTCTGGAAATTGCATATTAGATAGAGCTAAGGTGATGGTTCAGGAAATATGTTAAATGTGTTTAAATGTTGAACTCAGGAAGGACACTACAAGGAAGTATGGTCCTTTTGTGTGAATTACTGAAGGTACCCTCTCCATAGGGATGAATTACAAAATCACATATGTTTCTTGTGGATGTGTGATAATATAACATCCCTTCCTCTGGCTTATGCAACACCAGGCCTAGAAAATGACTTTACTAACTGGATTTCAGCACGCATTGACATCCCTAGCCAGGAACTTTCCTGCACTGGTAATACCCAACAAATTTAATCTTTAATCATGCTGTTTTGGAAATTTTATGACATAAGAGAGCATGAGTATTGCATATTTTGGCTTATTCCTACACTTTGTGTAGTATAAAATGCATTATCCGTTCTGCTGATAATATTATTTTAGAGTTTATATTCACGAGCAATCCAAGTTTTTGTAGTGTCTACCTAGGCCTAATCATAGAGTAACCAAAATTTATGCCAGACAAATTGTCAGAATTCACCTGAAACCTCTTGTTTCTGAGTTTTGGTATCTTATAGTCAAGCTGCCAGCTATAACAGGTTGATAGCCTAAAACTACTATGGATATGTCAAAGAACCATATACACACACATACATATATACATGTATTTGTATAATTTGTATATTTCTATGTGTATGTACACACACACACACACACACACACAGGTGCACCTGTGGAGTATTGTTAATGTGGGCCAGATAAGTAGCTTCAGAGGGAGTTAAAGAAAGGTGCCATCTTTGAACCCACTCGTGAATGGCTCATTATCTGCTATATTCACTTATTTTGTTCACCATAGTTGCAACCTCCGAAACCAATAATGAAAAATGCACCTTGACATTTCTATTGCCTGTAATGAACCTAATCACATAGTGCAAAAGAACATATCCTATGTGTTTGACTATAATTAACCAATACTAAAAATTAAAAGACCTATAGCTTTGTATAAGCTCCATTTCCACTTAAGTGCAATGTGGTTGTACATTTTAAAATATAAGAATTTCTTACATTAATAAGAATCTCTAATGTTATTGTGTTTGTGTCTATGAATGTACACACACACACACACACACACACACACACACACATATAAATGAACCTGGCCGTAGCCAATATTTTCAATTTGTAGTCCATCAAGTAAGCCATAAATAATACAATTATTCTGCAAGTTATTTGGGCCAAAACGTAGAGAACGCAAACTAAGTCCTGGAAACTCATGAGTACAGATGTCAGAGAGGGACAATAAAAATATTGTTTTAATAATTAAACCTCTGGGCTGAGATAAGCTGAATTGGATATAGTGGAATGAAAAGGAAGCAGAAGGAATCAAGTAGAGATAAAAGAAAAATAACTAAGAGAGAGAAATGGGAAAGAAAACATTAGAATATGCCTTCCCTGAGAAAAATCTACACCTTAAGAAAAAACTAGGATTTTGGAAAGAACACTATTCTGAAAGTCAGGAGACAAAGATTTTAAATCAGGCTCTGACATTACAAAGTTGTTGATTTCTGGGCAAATCATCTCCCTTTCCTGGGCCATGTTTATTTATCTAGCTGCTCCTGCATCTCCATGTCCCTCCAAGACACTATAAGCCTTTATAATCCCTTTTCATGGTATGCAGAGATTACTGTTAATGAGGCGCCTATCCTTTAATCTTATCTATGCAACATCAGCACCATTTTTTAATTCAATCTTCTTTTTTGCCACAATCTCACTAAAAGCTGGCCATTGCAAAAGTTTTGAATCTATCAGCAAGTCAGATTCCCAGTAGTTCATAGTATGGTGTTCATGCTCCACTGAAAAACTCTACTTCCTTTAATAAATTCCAAGACCTTAAAACATCTTAAAACATGGAGTTCAGTGGAACAACTTTGGTATTACATAACCATCAACTTTCCCTTCACTATGCTAGTATTTTCTCCACAGAATTTTACCATAACAGGTCTGAGTATTTGTATCAATCTCATCAAATGCTATTGTTTTAAATCTATTAAGAACAAGTTCAGCTTAGTGGGAGACCAACATAGGTATCACTTAGGGAAAGTGCAAAATTATTTGTAGAATAAAATCTCCCCAATAATAGTTAGACCAGTCAGACTGATTAGCAGCGTGTTCAAAGTAGACAAAAATAGTGCACACTTATAACCCCCTTAAATTCTCATCCTAGGTGTTCATGGTTGGGTATAACAACAAGTGAAGAAAGAATAGTCATCTCAGCTGTTCAGGAAGCTCAACTGGCCCCGCCAAGTCTAGCCAGACAGAAGCAGTTCGAGTAGGCTTGCCTGGATATTTGCTGAGCATCACCACATCAAGACCAATGCATTTCATAAATCTCATGCTTATCGTTATACAACATGAAATATAATTAGAGTGAGATGCAGTAGAGTCAGGCCTGAGTCCTCATAGATTTTATTTAACATTCTCAGTTTCCACAAGCTAAAGCAGCTTGGTCATAGTAATTTCTTGAACTTTGATCTACTGCATTAGCGCCAGAGCTAGTTTCCCAGATGGTCTCAAGAGTCATCCTAATAGTCCCTCAGACCTGCTATAAAGCCTATCCTACCCAGGATCAAATCCTAATTTAAGCAGGCTGGAGCCTGAAGCACATGGTGCTTCTGGGGCCCTTTGTGGGTACAAAAGTGGACTGTACTGCCCTTCTCATTACAGAGCACCAGTTAAAGGCGATAAAAAAAAGACAACACAGAGTAACAATGTAGGAATTTAGAGGAGGAGGAAGGAAATGCTATCTAAAAAAAGACACCAATCCAAAGACAATCCCAACAGTGTGAGCTGAGGCTTAGAATTTGGCAGGAGGGAAAAGAGTAAGTGAGCTGGGAAGCCATTGCTGGAAGCCTATGAAGGATTCTGAGAAGACAACATAGAAGAAATAATTGGAACTGCCCAGCATATAGTCAGGTACATCTTGGTTAGGCATTACTCTGACTGTAAGCCTTCTGTGAAAATGTTATTATAAAGCCTGTGTCAATCCTTCCTCCAGGTAGGATGGATGAATGGATGGATGGATGGATGGATGGATGGATGGATAAAGGAATTGATATTAGTGAAATAATATACAAAATACTTCCATTTTATGTGTAAATACAAATTTCTTTTATTTTCTAAACTATCTTAAAAAGCATTAACATCAGACACTTTAAGTCAGGGAGGTCTGCCAAATGGTTGCATTGTTAACAATGTGGCCAGTGTGGTAGTTAAAGATTTAAGTTCTATGGAGTCAGAAAGAAATCCCAGCAGATTTGAAATTAACTGTGTGTATATTTTAATATATGAATGCTTCTAAATATGTTTTCAAAGTTCATATGGATTGACTGTCCCTCTGACTAACTTCTTTTTTTTTTTTTTTTTTTTTTTTTTTTTTTTTTTTTTTTTTTTTTTTGAGACTGAGTCTGGCTCTGTCGCCCAGGCTGGAGTGCGGTGGCCGGATCTCAGCTCACCGCAAGCTCCGCCTCCCGGGTTCACGCCATTCTCCTGCCTCAGCCTCCCGAGTAGCTGGGACCACAGGCGCCCACCACTTCGCCCGGCTAGTTTTTTGTATTTTTTAGTAGAGACGGGGTTTCACCGTGTTAGCCAGGATGGTCTCGATCTCCTGACCTCGTGATCCGCCCGTCTCGGCCTCCCAAAGTGCTGGGATTACAGGCTTGAGCCACCGCGCCCGGCCTGACTAACTTCTTAGAGTAATTCTTAGTGGTGCAAAACCTTTTAAAGGAAATCGTGCATTGACATTTTCTAGGTGTTTGACATCGGGCTGTTATTTTAAGTTCGTCTATCTTAAATTTGCCACATCTACGAAATTGAAATGCAATGTCTCAATCAAAGTTGTTAGGGAAATTAGTGGAATGATTCATGTAATGTGCCCAATGTCTGTTTGTCACTCAAGAAATGCTCAATAAATGAATTTTTTTACTAACTTTATGAACTTCCAGAAAATGTATATGACATTTAGAAATCAACAATGAGATGAGAATGATATAATTCTAGCACAAAGTTATAACACAAATTATGTGGAAACTATAATTTCATATGTAACGATATCAAGGAAACATTTAAAACACAAAATAGTCATTAATAAATTCTATATTTCTATACTCATAACACAAATAATATTATAAAGTCTAAATGACTTATACCCTTCTAAATATTAGTTGTAAATCACTAAGTAAAATAATTCTTTAAAATTATATTTAAATATAACCCTGTTATAAATATTTTCTGCTTTTTGTTATTTTTCTATTGCACAAGTAATACATGTAGTTACAAAAAATGCCTATGACCAAAAGTATATTTTCAAAAATCATGTTAGGCTATCTCTGGAGATAACCCCTGCTAGCACATTGTAAATAAGTTTCTAGAGCATATATACATCCTTTTATGCATATGCATACATGAATATAGCATGTTTTTAGAAAAATAGGAACATAAAATCATGTTATAAATACTGTTTTGTATACTTCTTATTCAATTATACATCCATTTTCTTAATGTCCTTAACAACTTTCAAATAAAATATGCTGCAATATACTGTATAATACAGTGACTGAACAGAGGTGTAGCTATTCTGAATTCTGCTGTAAAGAAGTTGCTTTAGAGATCAGAGGCTTCTGGGCACTGGGTTATAATTTTATTTTATAAAATAGAACATCCTGGTCTATTTTTAAGTTTTTCACCCAGTCCTTAACCCATATTTTATTCCATGGTTTTGAAACCATGACATAGAGGTTTGTAAAATACCTTGTGATCTTTGGTTGAAAATGCTGAATATTATTATAACTACTTATTTTCACATAGTAGAAATCCTTGACTTGAAAGGGCATTGTTTTGTTTTCCTGATGCACTAGGGGAGGTTATTGTATTTTTGGCTCTAGCTATTGCTATTAATTCTGCAACTTTAATGACCATGAACCACCATCCTCAAATTCTTTTCTTCCAATTTTCATCAGTACAGCTATATATAATCTCACTTTTGCAATGAGAAAACACGGACCAACAATGCATTACAATTGACAAGCTTATGTAAAATTAAATATTACCTTTTAACTTGAGCAGACCTTCATACCAGCTCTGAATTTGAAGTCATTTTCATATGAACCTATGCATTAATTCAGGTATTACAAGACAACCAGTAGGCAACAATATTAACATCATACATTTTCTTTATTAATAAGTATTAGTAGTAATAAAAATTTCCATTACAGCATTCAAAGTTAACAAAACTTAATTAACAATGACCTTATTTACCTAGCATAGATGACAAATGATTTCTTATAACTCAGTAATATTTTAAAAATCATTTAAAACAAAGATTTAAACAAGTTATTTTAACCACAAACACAGTTTGAGAATTTAACTCAAGTAGGTTACTCATACCATTTTCATGATACTGTGATTTGATACTGTGATTTTTTTTCTAGGTTCCATCATAGGTTTATTTCCTAAAATTCTTTCTTCATCAACAACCTATTAGTTGTTAAGGTATCATACTTTCTGCCTAAATCTTACAGTCCTACAAAACATAATGAGTCAGAGAACGAAATTTTGCATGTTCTGAAAAGGTACTAGAGAATGCTACCCATAAAGAGATGGCATTTTACAGTGAGCCTGAGGATAGCATAATTCCATTTACATCTTGACCACTAACCTCATCTTTATATTGTCCAAATGGCAGTGACGTTGATCAGTAAGTTGTAATAGAAGAAAACACTCCATGGCAACATATCATAGGACATTCATAGTCTCCACCTGCCACTGCTGTGTGGATTGAATCGACTGGCAGAAGCAGTAAGAACTTAGTTGGAAGCCTGATTCTCATTTATTTGTCATGTGTCCTGGAAAAGCTACTTTTCCTTTTGAGCATTAGTCTCATTTTTAATATGGAAATAAGAGTACTTTTCTTGCATAGCAGTTTGGAAGATTGCAACTGCTGTATATACTAGCTGGAACCCGCTCCCAATACCTACTAGCAATTTGAGGAAAGGTAACTATAATTATGATAGTTATTGTCAAGCATGCCACTCAAATTTTCTGGGAAATAGACAAGAGAGTCTTTTTTTTTTTTTTTTTTTTTTTGAGACGGAGTCTCACTCTGTCGCCCAGGCTGGAGTGCAGTGGCCGGATCTCGGCTCACTGCAAGCTCCGCCCCCCGGGTTCACGCCATTCTCCCGCCTCAGCCTCCCAAGTAGCTGGGACTACAGGCGCCCGCTACCGCGCCCGGCTAGTTTTTTGTATTTTTAGTAGAGACGGGGTTTCACCATGTTAGCCAGGATAGTCTCGATCTCCTGACCTTGTGATCCACCCGCCTCGGCCTCCCAAAGTGCTGGGATTACAGGCTTGAGCCACCGCGCCCGGCCGACAAGAGAGTCTTAATGTTTTCCTCCCACCTGCCCCTTCATTAGCCCCATCTGCATTTTAAGATAGAAAAATGTATTATACCACTTGAAAGCAATTGAGTAAATGAAAGAAAAGAATACAATAAAATACTGTCTATAGCAAGTACTTTGATTGGACACCCTTTTTCAAGAACTTCCTTCACGAAGAAACTTAATTCAAAACTTTCTTCTTTTTTACCATCCCTCCCACCCTTCTTTATCTTCCCCTTTTTCTCTTTGGCTCAATTTTACTCTTCTCTCTCCCTTTTACTTCTCTCTCTTCACACACACACACACACACACACACACACACACACAGAGCACAAGGGCATGCAAGCACATGCACATAGACATCTAACCACTTATTCCAAAGCTATTTTTTATTCTTCTATTTTCATTTACAGGCACTCTAAAATATTTTTAAGAATTGTTGTGCTTACTAGAAAGAGTGTCAATGATGTCTCTGACTTCAAGCTTTGAGGAATCAGTGCTTTTTGCTTCTTAGAAATTTATGCATGCAAATATAATATAGTAGCCTTATATAAGCAATAGTGTAAGCTTTTAATGTAAGACGTAGAAGAATATCTTCAGTCAACTCCTGATAAGTTCTGAGAATAACAAACATATATTATATATAATATACATATTATATATATAATATATATTATGTGCTATATATGCACATAGATATATACAAGTAAATCCCTAGGGTCTCCTTAGATATTTTTTCTAAAGGTCCTCTTGCCTATATAAAAGACTCTACTTTCATTTTTTTTGTCTCCCTATTCTATCTCTTCTTAATGCAACACATAATATTTATAAGCCACACATCTTTTTATTTTTGCATTAAGGAATTGTCATTCTACTTATGATCCAATGTTTTTTGTTAATTGTGTTCTCTTTCCCATTATACAAAACTTCCAAAATAGTTACGTTAAAAATCTGGTGCTTAAATTAAAAAAAAAAACTATGATGATTAAAACATCAGTTGTGATGATTAAATAATGGTAGCCCTTTCCTGCCTTCCACTCTCCTATCTGATGTTAGCTTTGAAATCTGTTCTGAAGCCTCTGAATTTTAGGGCAGGTTTTCCTCATGGGTGTTAGATATTTAGATATAGCATGAACTGAAAGAAAATGTGAAGGATGAAATCTCTCAACTAATATGCCTCCAAAGTTACAACATCAGGATTCACAAAATAAGATATTGGAAGGATGTGGCAGTATTACACTGTTCAGCAGCATCTCAAACTGTCTGAATTGTAAGTGATATTCAGTGACCTCAGCTTGTCCTTGACGTTTGCTGGCAAAAAGATACTGCTGCAGTTAGAGCCCTGGCAGTGACTGGAGTCAGGTTTAAAACGAAGAATGCTGCTGTTTTTTTCTCTACAAAACCAAGCTTGTTGAGCCTCTGAGAAGTACACCTGGCCTCTTAATGCATTAAAATGTTTTTTCTGTAGTGTCATGCTCTTCCATGAAGCCAAGTGAATTGTTTCTCACGAGCAGGTAGCAACTAACACGCCTGTGAACTTCCATGAATTCAAGTAGACTTATCGGTAAAATGTGGTAACCTTTTTGAATGCAGTTTTCAAGCGAGGAGATTGGATTACATTGGAGAATATTTGAAAAACTGACAATGCTAAATGCACTCTTAAAAAACTGGTTTGAACCTACTTCTCATTCTTAATTTACCAGAAATTGTAAATTTTTCAAATGAACCAAAACCAAAAAAAAACCCATTTGCATCCTTTAAAGATTAATGTCATTTGAGGGGTTGCTTTTGTGTTTGTTTTTTGTTTAAGTTCTGGGGTACATGTGCCGGATGTCCAGGTTTGTTACATAGGTAAACATGTTCTATGGTGGTTTGCTGCACCTATTAACCCATTACCTAGGTATTAAGCCCAGCATGCATTAGCTATTTTTCCTAATGCTCTCCCTCCCCCACCCCACCCCACCCCTGACAGGCTCCAGTATGTGTTGTTCCCCTCCCTGTGTTCGTGTGTTCTCGTTGTCCACCTCCCACTTATAAGTAAGAACATGCAGTTTGTGGTTTTCTGTTTCTGCATTAGTTTGCTGAGGATAATGGCTTCCAGCTCCATCCATGTCCCTGCAGAGGGCATTATCTCACTTCTTTTTATGGCTACATAGTATTCCATGGTGTATATGCACCACATTTCTTTATCCAGTCTACCATTAATGAGCATTTGGGTTGATTCCATGTCTTCCCTATTGTGGATAGTGCTGCAATGAACATACATAAGCATGTATCTTTGTAGTAGAATGATTTATATTCCTTTGAGTATATACCCAGTACTGGGATTGCTGGTTCAAATGGTATTTCTGGTTCTGGTTCTAGATTTTTTAGGAACTGCCACACCATCTTCCACAATGGTTGAACTAACCTACATTCCCACCAACAGTGTAAAAGTGTTCCTATTTCTCTGCAAACTCACTAGCATCTGTTGTTTCTTGACTTTAATAATCACCATTCTGACTGTCATGACATCATATCTCATTGTGGTTTTGATTTGCATTTCTCTAATGATCAGTGATGTTGAGCTGTTATTCCTTTTAAGCTAAGTAAAGTAAGTTGTGGAGAAAAAAAAAAGTGTGTTGGAATAAACTAATAAACTCATATGGGTGAAGATCCATAGTTCTGCTAATATAAATTTGTCATAATAACTACTGAATATACTTTTTAATTAAGTTAAAGATAAAATGCATATATTCTTATTGAATTTTTATTTTATTCATGATATTCACATAGAGGAAATATCCACTGAACAGGGGGAGATGAGTCTTTTCTCATTATTACATCTCAATAACGGAATTGACTGACATACTTTAAACAGACATTCAAAACGTCTCTCAGGTTAACCTTTGTATGCAATTTAGATGCAAAGCCTTTGCAAAATAGGACTCTACAATTAAATACATTGAAAATACACATTAAGATGGTCAAACCAGCTGTTTTACATGCACCCTGAAATTACTCACAGATTATTCAGAGTCTGGAAGAAACTATAGACATAGATCTGGCAATATAATATATTTTTAGTTGCAAGGTAATAACTCAATAAGATACATGTTATTGATTGAGTTCCTCCAAACTATTGTTTCTTAGTTTTGTTTATGGATTCAATGTTATTGTTCAATATGTGCAAAAGCTGCATAAATTATTGTAGTGCACAGGCAGTATGAAACTACCAATTTGCTTCACCTCACCACAGCATTAAATGTCAAGGTGTCAAGTTGTCCCTTCAGGTTTCATTGGCAAACATAAATTATTGCTAATAGAATGCACCAGTGAAATTTCTGAATAACAAATGACTTTGGAAAGCGTCACTACCAGAAGGAACTATAGGATACTTGACATAATTTATGATACAAATATTTTCAAAAGCTGGTCTGCTTGCAAGGTTGATTTCTAAATGTAAAATAAATAACTGACAGAGCTCCGTGTGTTCAACTCATCCTCCTGCAATTTCTGTCAAATATATACTTAAAGTACTAACTCTGACTGCAAACCTGCAGTGCCCTAAGAGTTCTAAGGTATTTGGTGGAAGACTCAGCTTCAAATAAATTCCCAAGTTTCCTCCAAACTAGCTTTCCTTAAAAAAAAAAAAAGATTCAAATACTTTCATTTCATGTAATATATGGTATATATTTAACATTCTAAAATACCCTGAGAGCTTCTCGATGCTTTGACATCCTGAGTTTATTTTCTTTACTATTCTGCTCCCTCCCCATTTTCAGCTGGTTGGCCATACCTATAAAAGAGTAGGGAATACTACTCGTTCTATATACTTTTTATTGGAACATCTAGCAAACTCATTAAACTTTGAAGGAAATTGTGAAAGTATGTTCCACGAAAAAACTAAGAGAAAACTATCAGTAAAAATAATCAATGACATAAACCAAAAAGATCCCTACTATTTGCAATAAATTCTTCCATTTGGGCTCAGTCAAGACAAGAATTGGGCAGGACAGACATAGATACAACTAAAAGGATCATAAGGGCCTGCACTATAGGTTAATATTTTCTTCACATAATTTCATATAGAAAAGTGAACTTAGAAGCTATCATGCAAGATCTGATATAAATATCAATACTTTGAAACATTAAGTAAAAATATAATGGTCACAGCTATATACCTATATGGGAAATTGGAAGTAAATTGCTTAGTAAAATGTTAACTTTTGGATTTCCTCAGTGTGTATTTATCCCTTATTACATATTATATTTTTGCAATGTTTTAACCCAATTAGCCCATGTGTATGCATGCACTATCAAACTCAGCATTTCTTAATAATTTTGGAATAATTGCTTTTAATCAAAAAAATGAATATAAATGAAATATGTTAATCTGAAAGAAGAGGTTAAATTACTGCTAGGTTTCAGAGTAAATAGTTTTTTAGTGATTTTCAATGTAGGCACACATTCTTAACACAATAGAAGTAACCTTGGAAGATGACCTTTGGAAAAATGTTCTGCTTCTCAAAGTTTTCATTCCATCATTTAACTTATTTTAATGTGCCTTACATTTTTCCTACCAACTCCTTTAAACAGAAAAGTAAAATCCTCTATACTTGTAATACGTGATTCTAAAGTTGTTTATATAATTTTACTAAGTCATGGTAAAATCATTTTTATGCTTAACGCCTTTCTTTTGTACAAACAGATAAACTTGGCTACATAAATACTTCTAGATCTATTATGAGGTTTCTCAACATTTGTTGAACATAAAAATCATTTAGAGGCCTTGTTAGAATTGTGATTTCCATTTCCATTTCCATTTCCAAAGATATGATTGATATGCTAGGAGTGACATGGGACTCAGAAATCTGCACTTTGGCAAGTAGCCCATATGACTTGGATATGGGTGTTACATGGTACACACTTTGAGTAAAAGTAGCCACGACAATACTTGGCAGGTGCCTTATAAGCAGACTTACAAATCAGATAAACTCAAAATATTTTTCAGTCTAGGACTTCATAATTAATCTATCTACTAATTAAGTTACCACTAATCTGATCATTATTAATGGAATAGAGTTATTTTATAATACATATAATAAATAATTATAATTATTCCATTATTTATTAATGGAACAGATTTGGGAGCAGTTAAAGCTTCCTCTAATAGTTTCAATATTACTTTATCATTGCATTTAAAATTAAGAATATTTCAATGCTATTTTATTGTTAAATTTAAAATTACGAATGAGGAAATGGAACAAAATATAGGGGAAATTTTGAACTTTGGAATCAGACACACCTGGATTGGAGTTACAACTCTGCCACTTATGAGATGTGTAACTTTAGGCAATAGTCTTAATTACTGGGACTCCCAGCTTTTGTTTTGTTTTCTAAATGATAGAGCCAACAATAACTTTGCAGGATGATTATGAGAAGTAAAAATAAGTTTTGAGTTTATATCTAACCAGTAGTAGGGCAGCTATACACATTTTATTAAAAACTGTAACTATTTTACTTCTTCTTCCTGTAGAAAAGTGTACCATTGTTTGGTTTGCCTAGCGATTGAGTATTAATTACCATTGGCAATTAACTGCTGAATCCTCTCGATTTTTTTTTTTTAAGGTTCAGACCACCATCATGTTTTACCAGGATTATTACAAAAGCTTGCTAATTACTATTCATGACTCTAATCTTCCTCTCCTTTAATCCATTTCTTGTCAAACACCCAGGTGGATTATACTAAAATCCAAGTCTACTGAGGCATCTCCCTGATGCTTAAAATTAGCAGTGGTTCCCTACTGTACTCAGAAAACAGGTCACTCTATGCAGTCTTTTGACATTGCTTATGTCTCCTGCATTACGTCTAAACATTCCTAATTTACTCCTTAGTTTCTAGTCATATAGAAATTGCGAATTGCATGAAGAAATTAAGCTCTCTCTTACCTATTTCTTACATATATTACACTACCCTTTACCTGGCTTACCTGTACACATATTTCAGAACTGACATAAGACATTCCTTCTTCTTACATGCTTTCCACCACTTACTATACTGTTTGATTTTACTTTCCCAGAAATCTCGCTATGACATGTACGACAAAAAAATATGACACTGAATTGTAGCTGCTTTTACTTGCCACCCTACTCCAGTGGATCGTGAGCCCCTTGAGACTGGACATTACATTTCTTTACTTATATTCCAATGCACAACACAGTGCTTGCCTCATAACACTTCTCCTTAAATGTATTTGTTGAAATAATGAAGGCATTATCTTATTAAATGCAACAGTGTCAGAGAAGTTTCCAGGCTCTGGATTTATCATCTAAACTTAATGGTTATGGTAAAGAGGGAAATATGGTAAAGTTAAAGGCCAATAGGAAGTCCTAAGACTATCAAGCCTCTAGATAATATAAAGTGGTTTTCAGAAAGAACATAGGCATTGAAGGCTTTGGAACAATCCTCTTGTAATTGCAGCTAGATACATTTTGCTGCAAAACATATTCTCTGTCACACAGTATGTTTCATAGTGTTTTTCTAGCTCTGCAATAATAGAAGCCAGTGTTTTCAGTATTCTTCACTCCGTCTTGCAAACGTTAACATGAAAGAAGAAATATGCTAAAAATTCAGAAACTAAAGGACTATTATTAGCCCTTTATTAGTTTGGTTCATATTTATACTTTTTCAAAAAACTGAAAATCACTTTTGTTTAAAATCAAGGTTTTTCCTAATGTATTACAAACATTCTTGAACTGAGCAAGAAATAATTTTACATTTCACCCACCTAAAGTTATTTTTGCCTATGGATACAGTATGTTTTACTACTTTTAACTTCAACATTAGAAATACTAATTTCACAAAAAAATACATTAAGTACCTACAATTTGCTAGACAATGTGCTAGATAGACACTAAAGATAAAAGAGTAAACTCTTCTAAGCACATGTGATCATAAATATCACAAATTTACCTTGAGTAAAGTTGCATTTTCAACAATGATTTTGAAGTGTTCTTTGAATCTTTTGTGAAATTTTACTTTAAAGTCGTTTTTCAGGATTTTGTAAATTGACCTTGATAAAGGACAGCATATATACTTTAGAAAGTATTCTGATCATAAAATCCTCAAGTCTCTATATGTAGAGGTATTATATACCTAGCTAAAATGCTAAGTAAATTAATAAATGGGAAAAAGCTTTGGGACCTCTTTAAATTCCTCATATTAAAATTAATGTTAAATCATGTATCTGACTGTTATTGTAATGAAAATAGATGAGTGTTTTTATCACAATTATCTACTTATAGTTATTATACTTAAAAATTAATGGGAAATATAACATGGAGATTGACAGAATACTTGAACATTGAAATATATTTTTCTATAATTTTACTATGAAGGGAAGGAGATAAGCCATTAACATAGATTAAATACCTGCTGTAAATAATCATAGTGTGAAGGTCTTTACATATGTTACTGAAACCCACATGGATATTGTGATATTAATTTTTTAATACACAAATTGCCTAGTATAGTGCTTGGGATGCAATAGCAAAAAATGAATTTAAATACTCCTTATTCTTTACAACCAGCTTGAAGAAAAAATTTCCCCATTTCACAGATAAGGAAAATAAGCTTCAAAAACATTGTCTTTTGCCCAAAGTCACATTACTTAGAAATGGCAAACCAAGATTCAACCAATTTCTATTTGCCTTTCATATTCTTAATCAAGGTAACTTTTCTGGGATCTGTACCCTGTAGACCAAGGCATCTTGTTAGTACCTTCCAAAAAATTGAGTGAAGAGTACATATTTCCTTATATGGTACTCCCCACTTCTTTACCTCCCTTTCCTACAGGAAAGTCCCATCATTTTTCCTCAAAAATCATATTACTCTGTTGTAATACTATTTACAATTTGCTGAAAGAACTTGAGGACTTATTACAGACGTCTCAGTTATAGGTGTGATACAATAGAAGAAATCAGGAAACAGGTGTTAGAAAGTTTAATGTCAGTCATTAAAAGAGAAAGCTTGTTATAAGAGGGGAAATATTAGAAATATAAGTAAATAAAGGTGAAGCTGCTTTGCAGACTAAAGAAAAAATCTGGATCTTTGAGGAGACTAAACGTTAGGTTGGAAGACCAAAATTAAAAATTATTGCGCTACTTTATGAGTAGGAAGAAATCGTTTGTGAACATTTTCAAGGAAAGGCTGATGATTTTCTCTCAGAAACACATAAAATACATTATTATATCTGGATAGATTAGATGACTTTATGTTCCTTTGCAAATCTGAGATATGTTTAAAAGTGACTTTTGCTTTTAATAGTCTTCATATTTCAGAACCTGACATTCTGCTTGACCCATGGTTAAGGATGTAGTAGCTTTTTTTTACCTAATAAAATAGATGCCTTGGCGTCACCTCAATATTTACTGTAAGCAACAAAAACATTATCCAGGGACAACATTTTTGCAGGTACATTGTCTCTTAAGTAGATATCCAAGAATAAAAGTCTTTAAAAATATTTCTGGGACAATTTTCATCCTGGTGTCCTACTTATTCATGCATTTTTCTCTCAAGCCTATTAATGAAATAATTTCCCTTTTCAGAATATGGGTATACACTGTTTATTTGGCTAGTTTAATGATGAGCATTGGTTATAAAAGATGCTTTGGTCAAACAATCTTCATAACAGCCTGAAAAAGAAACATCCTTAGAACCAAGAGTTAAAAGATGTTGAGTCTCTTCAGGGAAAATATCCTATCTGGAGAAAGAAGATTGTGGCTATTTATCGTAGCAATCATAAGTACAGTAAAGACTGGGAAAAAGTTATTCAGTTTTAATCAAGTTACTCAAATAGAACAGCTGCAAGTAGAGATTGCTGTTTAGGCTGAAAATGGGAAAGACTCTTATAAAGTATAATGCTATAGAGTCATATATAAAAAAATGGAAACCTTTTTGCTTTTATTCGTAACAAAGCATAAAAGCATGTTTTAACCAGTTTTAGACCTAACTGGATATTGATTACTATCACCATACAATGGCCCAGATACACTTTCAAAGACAAAGGTGGGTAAAAAAAATCAATTTAATTGTAAAATTCATCCTTTTTATACATTTTTTTCTTTGAGTTATTATTTTCTACTTATTAATGATCATGAAAGCCAGAAGTTTGAATGAAAAGTTCTTTAAGTCTCCCAATATCACCCTGTGGTAAGGTTTTAAGTTGCCAACAAACAATAGAAGCTATTTTTTAAACAGTGAATCCTGCTTATTCGTTTAAATACTAAAGTTTTTAATATTCATTTTTTCCTTGGGGTAAGTAAAGATGCATTAATTGATCCATGATGTTCTGGGATTGTTTTTCTTCTAAAGCAAGAATCGAGGAAATCGGCAGACATAAAATGTTGCCATCATGATTTAACTAGGATCGGTCTAATAAAATTACATGTAAAATATCAATTTTCTTTATGTAACATCAAGGCAATGCCCAGGATTAATTCTGCAAGTGTTTGGAACCTTCTAAGCTGTGATCAGCTATGATCTCTTTTTAAAAAGTTGAAATAAAAGATACTTCCTTCACTTTCTAATCTTTGCATGCGAGAATCCAAATTAACTGCTCTGGGGCGATAATTGGCACTCATAAATAACCTGCTTTCTACAAGCACTGACCTTCTTATTTAGGTGATTCTTTCTATCTTCCTAGAGGCAAAGAAAAGAAACTTCTGTAGAAGGGATATTTTCAGTGCATAATACTCTTCACCTCAAGAGCTTTTCTTTTCACTTCAGAAATCACTAGCTGTATTTGCTACTCTTTGTGGATAGCACCTGATCATATCTCTGGCCGGTATGTGGTCATTAGTGTCAACCTTTTTTCTTTCTCTCAGTGCTGTCCTTGTACATAATTTGCCATTTTGGTAACAGTTATTTGAGCATTTGAAGCTTAAATAACAAAGACTGTGATAATTTTTAGAGTGTTTTAATAGGCTGTAATAGGCTAGAATAATCCAGTTTCTTTTATTTTAAGATCATCCTATTGACATTCAGGGGAACTTTGTCTGTAAAAAAGAAAAATAGAATTTAGGTCAATCAAAAATGTATATGCAGCCAGATGCAGTGACTCAAGCCTGTAATCCTAGCAGTTTGGGAGGCCAGGGCGGGTGGATCACTTCAGGTCAAGAGTTCAAGACCAGCCTGGCCAACATGGTGAAACCCCGTGTCTATTAAAAATACAGAAATTAGCAGTGCGTGGTGGCACATGCCTGTAATCCCAGCTACTCCAGAGGCTGAGGCAGGAGAATCACTTGAACCCAGGAGGCAGAGGTTGCAGTGAGCCAAGATCATGCCACTGCACTCCAGCCTGGGTAACAGAGTGAGACTCTGTCTCAAAAACAAAAAACAAATAAAACAACAACAAAAAAGGTTGGCAGGGGGGCGGGGGCGGGTGAAGAAGGAATGTAGCTTAAGTTTGGAAATAGGCTGTGTTTTCAAAAACATGAAGTCACAGGCATACTTAAGCAATGTTGATGGGAGTAGAAGTGTGTATACAATTAAGAGTGGTAGACATGTTTTTGGGGACACATTTTTAAGAAAGAAAAAAATGTTGATTTTCCTTTCTTACTGCCCTCCAAAGAGGCCTCATCTGATGGCTCAGTATCACCATGACTCCTTAAGAATCAGTGTTTCATTATTTAATAAGAACCATAAACTCACTAGCTCATCATTTAGAAATGATTAATGTATTATTGTCCACTTCAGATAGGTATGGCAAAGTAAGACTCTCAGGAAATGATTCAAGGGAAGGACATTTTATTTAATTACTATTATTAGTCCATTATCATATTGTTATGAAGAAATTTCATCCTGGGAGATGGAGGTTGTAGTGAGCTGAGAAAGTGTCACTGCACTCCAGCCTGGGTGACAGAGCAAGACTCTGTCTCAAAAATAATAATAAATAAAAACAAATAGACAAAATTTAAAAAAAGAAATACCTGAAACTGGGTAATTTATAAAGAGAATGAGGTTTAATGGACTCACACTTCCACATGGCTGGGGAGACCTCACAATCATGGCAGAGGCGAAGGAGGAGCAAAGGCAAGTCTTACACGACAGCAGGCAAGAGAATGCATGTGGGGGAACTACCCTTTATAAAACTATCGTTCACATGAGACTTATTCACTATCACAGGAACAACCCACCCCCATGATTCAATTACCTCCCACTGAGTTCCTCCCATGACACCTAGGGATTATGGGAGCTACAATTCAAGATGAGATTTGACTGTGGACACAGCCAAACCATATCAGAAGGCATATATTGTTTAGGGTTTTAGTGATTGTGCAGAATTAGGACATGCATTACAAGTTACATTGATAATTTTAACATTAAAGTGTGCCTTATATAGACATTAATTTTGGAAATGTGTATACTTTAAAATATTCATAAGCCCATAACAAATTTATTAAGCAAATAATGTGGGGTAAATAATAGCATCAGCACACGGTAGGGGCTGAAACTCCTGAGCAGAACTGTCAGCAGATGAATACATTCCCAGATCACACAGCATCATACAAAGCATGATGCTGAGGTCCATATACAGTTGTTGTATCCCAGGGCTCTGCCCTACCAGGGAGACTCTCCCTTCTTATTTCTCTGTCTTTTGATAAGCATCCAAGAAGCCTTGTCACTGTAACAGATCTGCTGAGCTGGGGAAAAAAGAACCTGATATTGGCATTGGGAATTCTGCTGGAGGAGAAGGGCAGAATCCATAATTCCAAACTCAGTCTTCTTTTTAATTTTTAATTATTATGAATATAAATAATCGTACATATTTATGGAGTACATGTGATATTTTGATACAAGCATACAATGTATAATGATCAAATCAAGGCAATTGGGGTATTTATCACCTCAAGCACTTATAATTTATTTGTGTTAGAAACATTCCAATTTTACTTTTAGTTATTTTGAAATATACAATTATAGTTAACTATAATTGCCCTGTTGTGTTATGGAACACTGGATTTTATTCCTCTCATCTAACTGTATTTTTGTACTCATTAGCCAACACCTCTTCATCCTCCAACTACCCTTCTCAGACTCGTAACCACTATTCAACTTTCTATCTCCGTGAGTTCAATTAATTAGTAAAAGCATGTGATATTTGTCTTCTGGACCTGACTTACTCCACTTAACATAATAACCTCAAGTTCCATCCATTCAGTCTTCTTTTCATGCAAAAAGTCTCACATTGGAAAATTAGTATCCTATGTTACCTTTTATACAGTGATGTTTCAAGATGTTATGGATGCACTGCCTCCCATTTTTTTCCTCCCTTGAGTCCTTCTCCAAGACATCTGGAGGCTCTAGAAGCTGGCTTGCCAGAAATCAGTTGAAGATCATCTCAGAAGGAGAATGCAACCAACAGGTTTCCATGCCCAGGGTACTAAATACTCCCCTTTTGCCTTTTTAGCTAATCCTTTGGGTGTCCTCCTTTCTCTGCATACACAGTTTCTAGTAGTGTTCCCCTTTTAAAATAATGTTTCCTAGCTTGTTACTTATTACCGACCACCAGATTTTTAAATAGTTGTCAACTTCTAATAGACATCACACCAAACATCAGCTTCTACTAGACTAACTAGGTAGTATCACCTGCAGCAGACCCAGCCTCCTACTGGCAATTAATAAATTTTAAGATTCTGTCCAGACTCTGTGTCAGCCTACTATTTTCTGAAGCTGTGTTACGCCAGAGGACTCCAGACACTATGGACCTGGGTTTCTTTTCTTTGCATATCTTCTTTTTTTCTCCTGGCTTGCTGGAAGACAAAGCATCCACCTCCCATAGGCTGTCTAGTAAACTACCCTTGTTCCCCTGGATGAAAGTGCCCCACCTACAGATATTGCAGTTAAACCTTCCTTCCATACCCTGAAACAATGTGTGCCCCATGTTGGGTGTAACAATTAAGCAAAAAACTTGAGATGAACACCACTAGCATCACTTGGTTTAGGTTTTAACTCATATAATTAAAGATTATGTGAGTTTTCTCTTACTTGGCAGACTTCACAGCAATGTACTTTGGCTATAGTACAGCTGTCCACACCATGTGTCAGGATTCCAGAAACGGTTTCTTGCTCATTGTTTTCCTTAAGAATGCAGCCAGAATATGTGTGGTCTTATCAGAAGGAGAAACATATTTTGGGCTTGGCCACTGTGGTAGATATGAAGATGCATAGCCTTAAATTTCCTTTCAAGGAATAACGTACTAACCAGCTATAGAAAATGTGGTTCAGAAATAGCATCTAGCTGTCATTGCCTTTGGGGTCTGCTTTAGTTTAAGAGAGTCTCCTTAAATTAGTCAACATCCTTCCCAGAGTAACCAACCTTCTGCAGTATGACATTAAGTCAGATTTAGGGAGAAAAGGTCAGTATAAAGACAGGAGTAGATCCTCATTCCATTGCCACTTAGCTACCTTGAATCAAATGAGTGAGAAAAATTCTGTTTGGACTGGCTTTCTATGTCATCATAAAGGTATATCTGTCTCAGCAGCGATAGATAATATATTTTATTGAAAAGTTTTTGGCCATATTTTGAAATTTTAAATATTTATACATATTATACTTTTGTATCTTTCCTTAGGCCAAGTATTTGCACACTGGCACATTCCTGGTTCTGGTGTGCAAAAACAAATAAAATAACAACAAAAAACATTGATAGAATCTAAATGTACACTTCTAAGTTTTCATTTAAATTTTGCATAAATGATCTAAAAGAGTTTGAACTCTAAGTCCTAACTGCCATCATTGTTGAGCAAAATCTTGAGCAAATATGAAGAGAAATGCTTGATATAGACTGGAAATAATAGGTAGGAGAGTCAACTGGCCACAAATATCCTGCCTTTTGGAAATTGTGGGGCTATGCTTCTTTAGAGGGACCTCACTTTCCTGTTCTCCCTTTTGTTGGAGTCAAGAACGAAGGTGGCCTCATGTGGGGGAATAAACATTTTGGATTCAGGCAGTAAGCAGTCTGAGGTTATATGCTGGATAATTTAGGAAGACCTTGGGGGAAAACTAACATCCTAGAACCTAGAAATTTTGGGAAATACATTCCTGTGAAAAGCTGAGCTGTGCACAGTTTCTACAGTGGGGAGGAATGGTGGTTTTTTAATTTGTTAACTAATTTGTTAATAGGCAAAACAGAGATACTGACTTTGATCATTCACCAGAAAATTCAATTGTTCTCTCCAGTCTACAGAATGACTCTGCAGAATAGATAGGAATAAAACCAATGTTTCCAAAGGTAAAAAGTGTACAGGTACAATGTTTACAGAAAAAGACAGAATTTGTGTTCTATCAGCAGCCAATCAAAAATTATGATTGCTTTTCTTTTTGATTTAGCAGTATATATATGAAAAAAGAAATTTCATTTCTTTAAATTATTATCTTCTTTAATATATTGGCTTAAATTTCCTGTTTACCTGTAACCCATACACAGATCAAGAGAAAGGAACTTTAGGTTAAAGAACTATTTAATCTTCACATATATAATTCTTGGGGAGATACAGTTTTAGACCTGCAGTATCTATACTGTTCATCTGGACCAAACATGTGAAATTTGAATATTAGCTACCTTAAGTACTAGGTATATTTTTTGGACCAAAACATTTATATGACAATATAAACATTTTTATATGATTAAAGTCAAAGATAAGATTGTTATATAGATTTTAATTGCTTATTAAAATATATGTATTAGCCAGGTGTGGCAGTATGCACCTGTAGTCCCAGCTACTTGGGAGGCTGAGGCAGGAGAATCACTTGAACCCGAGAGGTGGAGTGAGCTGAGACTGTGCCACTGCACTCCAGCCTGGGTGACAGAGCGAGACTCTGTCTCAAAAAAATCTATATCTATATTTATATTAGAAATTCATAATTTATCTTGTAAATGTGTTTAAGTTCTTTGCAGATTCTGGATATTAGCCCTTTGTCAGATGGATAGAGTACACACATTTTCTCCCATTCTGTAGGTTACCTGTTCACTCTGATGATAGTTTCTTTTGCTATGCAGAAGCTCTTTAGTTTAATCAGATCAAATTTGTCTATTTTGGCTTTTGTTGCCATTTCTTTTGGTGTTTTAGTCATGAAGTCTTTGACCATGCCTATGTCCTGAACGGTATTGCCTAGATTTTCTTCTAGGGTTTTTATGGTTCTAAGTCTTAGGTGTAAGTCTTTAATCCACCTTGAGTTGATTTTTGTATAAAGTGTAAGAAAGGGATCCAGTTTCAGCTTTCTGCATATGGCCATCCAGTTTTCCCAACACCATTTATGAAATAGGGAATTCTTTCGCCATTGCTTGTTTTTGTCAAGGTTGTCAAAGATCAGATGGTTGTAAATGTGTGGCATTATTTCTGAGGCCTCTGTTCTGCTCCATTGGTCTATATATCTGTTTTGGTAAGAGTACCATTCTGTTTTTGTTACTGTAGCCTTGTAGTATAGTCTGAAGTCAGGTAACATGATGCCTCCAGCTTTGTTCTTCTTGGTTACGATTATCTTGGCTATGCAGGCTCTTTTTGGTTCCATATGAAATTTAAGGTAGTTTTTTCCAATTCTGTGAAGAAAGTCAATGGTAGCTTGATCAGGATAGCATTGAATCTAAAAATTACTTTGGGCAGTACGGCCATTTTGATGACACTGATTCTTCCTATCCATGAACGTGGAATGTTTTTCCATTTATTTGTGTACTCTCTTATTTCCTTGAGCAGTGGTTTGTAGTTCTCCTTGAGGAAGTCCTTCACATTCCTTGAAAAAGTCAGCAAAGGATATAAATAGACACTTCTCAAAAGAAGATATTTATGCAGCCAATGAACATATGAAAAAAAGCTCATCATCACTGGTCATTAGAGAAATGCAAATCAAAACCACAATGAGATACCAGCTCACAGCAGTTAGAATGGTGATCATTAAAACGTCAGGAAACAACAGATGCTGGAGAGGATGTGGAGAAATAGGAATGCTTTTACACTGTTGGTGGTAGTGTAAATTAGTTCAACCATTGTGGAAGACAGTGTGGTGATTAATCAAGGATCTAGAACTAGAAATATCATTTTACCCAGCGATTCCATTATTGGGTATATACCCAAAGGTTTATAAATCATTCTATAATAAAGACACACACACACGTATGTTTATTGCAGCACTGTTCACAATAGCAAAGTCTTGGAACCAACCCAAATGCCCATCAATGATAGACTGGATAAAGAAAATGTGGTACATATATAGCATGGAATACTATGCAGCCATAAAATAAGATGAGTTCATATCCTTTGCAGGGACATGAATGATACCGAGAAAATCATTCACAGAAAACTAACACAAGAACAGAAAACCAAACACCGCATGTTCTCACTCATAAGTGGGAGCTGAACAATGAGAATACGTGGACATAGGGAGGGGAACATCACAAACTGGGGCTTGCTGGCGGGTGGGGGGCTAGGGGAGGCATAGCATTAGGAGAAATACCTAATGTAGGTGATGGGTTGACGGGTGCAGCAAACCACCATGGCCCGTGTATACCTATGTAACAAACCTGCACTTTCTGCACATGTACCGCAATACTTAAAGTATAATAACAAAAGGAAATTCATAATTTAAAAAGTAAATGAAAATATAATTTTTAAAAAGAAATACTCCCGGTTGATGCTATAAGAGTAAAAAAAAAAAAAAAAAAAAACTGATAACGAAATTGTAATTGTAAAATTGTAAGAAAAAAAAAACTCATTGTTTTGACTGGCCTCTAATAATCCAACTTATTTTAGACAGCCATGTAAAAGTCTCAGGAGGCTAATCAAGAAATCATGCCCTAGATTTTTGTAAACTACTTTTTCTTGTGGGTTATTCTTAATACACTCTGCTCTTCTTGCTTTTTCTACTGGGAAATATTACTGGAACACATTACCATCTACCTATGCAAATTATGGAGCCTATTTTTATTGAGGCAAATATGACCGCCCCTATCCTTCAGAAAAGCTTAGAATACTTCTTTAAATTGGGATATAGTGACCCAGACTCCAATCTCCAATGCTAAGTTCTCATATATTCTCTCTCTCTCTCTCTCTTTTTTTTTTTTTTTGGTCTGCAAAACATAAGGGGTATTAAGTCAGTGAGGACATTTTTACTACCTCTAGTGCCAGTTTGTAGGCAGTATAGTATAGTGGTTAAAAGCTAGGACTCTGGGGACAAATGGCTTCAGTTCAAAAACTAGTTCTAGCATTTACTGCTAGACCCTCTTCCTCCAACAATTTTAGCACAATGCCTGACATAGGCACTAAAGAGAAGTATTTTAATAGAAAAATAAATATTATATCTTAAACTGTGTTTGAAATTTACTGGAATCAACTTTTAAAGCATAGCTTCTCCTCATCTTTGAGGAAAGTACTATGGTTTAATAAAAATAAATGGACTTTACCTTTATACATCCAGGGTTTTTTTCCTAAGGTCACCAAACAAGCTGTTTTAATTCTTTTATGAGCTTCAGTTCTCATTCTTTTGAAACAAAGATGACATGAAAGTATATTGTGACAATTAAATGATTATCTATATAAAATGCACAGGACAATGCTGGTTCACGTTAGGCACCCAGCCAGGGTTATAGGATCCAACATAGCCCAGCTCATTTCTTTGACCCATCCACCCTAGCTAAAACATGCTGAGTTTGTAGAAAGTCTCTGACTTAGGCCTGGCAGTTTCCAAAATCTAAAAGGCTTATGTCTTTCTAATTAAATTTGAAAGCCATTCCTGAACTCTGAAATTTATAAGGTTTTCATCATTGTTTTCAAATCACCCAAGTTTTCATCATTGTCTTCAAATATGAATATTTGCGATTTAAACTACAGAAAGTCTGATTCTATAGTGTGAAGTGAAGTTATCAGGATCATTTTGGTAGACAAAATAATGTCCCACCAATGATTATCATGTCCTGTACTCTGCAACCTGTGTTTGTGTTACTTTACATAGCCGAATGACTTTGCATACATGGTTTAGTACCTTTAGATAAGAGAGTGGTCCTGGGATATCCGGAAAGACCCAATAAAGACCCAATAAAGTTTAAACACCAATATTTCACAAATAATAGCTGTTTTAATTTTTAGTTTGGTTTCACAATAGAAAATCTGCAGTCTTTTAATAAGAATAATAAGTGAATATTTTAGCTCCTTCATTCATTTGCCAGTTTCACAAAGAGATTTATATAATGTGGAAGTCAAAATTTTGACTTATTGGTAAGACATGAAACACTTACTTAATGAGGTGCTAAATATTGGTCTAACTCAAAAAAATGCTGCTAGTCACTACTAACATTAGAGATCTACGGTAACTTAATATGTTACATATAATTAGTACTAATCTTCAATCATTCGGCTTTTAAAGACATTAAAAGCTACTCAAATTATCTAGCTAAGAAGCAGCTGGTAATTGATAATATCTACCTCTAGCCTAAGAAAATTGTAATCTCAGCTGAATGTCTCCAGATGGGGTTACAAAAAAAAAAAAAAAAAAAGAAAGAAAGAAAACACATTTCTCGTTACTCTCAGTAACACTTTACTTCAGATCAAATAAAGAGAAAGAATATAAAACACTAAGAATTAAAAACTGAATTTATTCATCATTTCGTTATTCCTGACACTTTTCTTAAAGTGACTGGGGGGAAAAAAAAAAAGAAAAAAACCTACTACATTTAGAGGAGAAAAAAAAAAAAAACAAACTAGTCTCTTCAGTTTTTCTAGGTAATGTTAGCTTTTTCGATACCATAACTGGTAATTTAACCTTACGGATGTGTTTCTTAATAGCAACAGCCAATTCTCAGGTTACAGATACCACATCTTGAGTTTTCTCTCAAAGTCGAAATGAGACAATTGGTGATTGATAAATACTGGCTGATAAACATGCTCATCGTTCAGTTCAGCTAGGGTCCATGTGATAGAGAAACAGAGATGGACTGGTCAGGATTGGAATGCTGGTTTTGCCACTACATAGCATAAAACAAGAAATTTGGCTGGGTGCAGTGGCTCATGCCTGTAATCCCAGCACTTTGGGAGGCTGAGATGAGTAGATCACCTGAGGTCGGGAGTTCAAGACCAGCCTGGCCACCATGGTAACACCCTGACTCTACTAAATAAATACAAAAAATCGGCCAGGCATGGTAGCTCATGCCTGTAATCACAGCTGCTCTCCGGAGGTTAAGGCAGGGGAATCATTTGAACCTGGGGGGCAGGGGTTGCAGAGAGTCGAGATTGTGCCACTGCACTCTAGCCTGGGTGGCAGAGCAAGACTCTGTCTCAAAACAACAAACAAACAAATACAAAATTTATCAGATGAAGCTTCAGCTTTTTTTTCTCTATAAAATGTAGCAAATGATACCTAGTCACGACAAAGCAAATTGACACTGGTAATATATATAATTATAACCCTCTGGAGCCTTGCTATTCGATGTGTTGTCCATGAATGAGCAGAACTGACATAACTGAGTGAATGAAATGCAGTATCTCAACCTGAGACCTCTTGAATCAGAATTCAGTTCTCATATGAGGCCCAAGATCTAAATTTTTAACAAGCTCTCATTTGATGCTGATGTTGCTGATTCACAAAACACATGAGTAACAAGGCTTTAGTGTCCCTAATGTATATGACTCAAATCAGACAAATTTATACGTAAGCTGTATAATTTTAGATTTTATTAGAAAAGCTTTAACAGGAATATAACTAATATACTATGATATTTGATCCAAAGTAGAACAAATATCTTCACCCCCAAGACTTCTGATATAATTGGTCTGAGTTTAGGGCAATTGGTTGAGTTTAGGCATTGGTATTTTTTAGATACCTCTCCAGGTGAATCTAGAGCACAGTCGCAATTGAGAACAAATGACATAGAGATAGCATCAGGCATGAACACTGGAAGAAGCAAATAAAACAATGCAAGAGAAAAAGGACTGTGACAGGCAGAATCATGCCCGAGCCCCATGCAAGAAGTCCATACCCTAAACCCCGGAATCGGTAAATATGTTACCTTCAATGCAAAAGAAAATTGCAGCTATGACTAAAGCTATGGAACTAGAGAAGAGAGATTATCCTGGATTATGACATGGACAAAATCTAATCCTGTAAATTCTTAAAAGTAGAAGAAAGAAGCAGAAGAGTACCTCAGAGAGATGTGGTAGAAGAAGGGGCAGACAAGATTGGCATGAGAGGGACTTGACCTGCTGTTGCTGTCTTCAGAGGTGGAGAAAGAGAACAACAATAGCCAAGAATTCTGGCAGCCTCTAGAAACACCGAATAAACCTGGCTGGTAACCAGCAAGAACATGAATTTGGCCAACGACCTGAATAAACAAGGAAATAGATTTTTCCCTAGAGCCCTCAGAAGGAACACAACCCTGCCAACACCTTAATATTAGGCCAATGAGAACTGTATTGGACTTTTGACCTATAGAAATGTATGAGAATACATTTTCTTGTGTGTGTGTTGTGTTTTGGCACCCCAATTTATTATTTTTCTAATTTGTGTGTGTGTTTGTTGTATTTGGAATTCTAATTTATTATTTTTCTAACTTTTAATTTGTATAGGTATATTTATGAGGTACATGAGTTATTTTGATACAGGCATTCAATGTGTAATAATTACATCAGGGTAAATTACATCAAGCATTTATCATCTTTTGTGTTACGGATGTTCCAATTGTGCTTTTTAAAATGTTATTTTTAAAGGACAATAAATTATTGTTGACTGTAGTCACCCTGTTAAGCTATCAAATCATTTGTCTTTTTTTAATCGCTAAAAGGTGTGCTTATTTCTTTCAACAACCATAGAAAATTTATACAAGAATACAGTCCATTGTATTGCCTTAAGCCTCTTATTTAAATATCAACTATTATATACCCAAAGGATTATAAATCATTCTACTATAAATACACATACACACATATGTTTATTGTGGCACTGTTCACAATAGCAAAGACTTGGAACCAACTCAAATGCCCATCAGTGATAGACTGGATAAAGAAAACGTGGCACATATACACCATGGAATACTATGCAGCCATAAAAAAGAATGAGTTCAAGTCCTTTGCAGGGACATGGATGAAGCTGGAAACCATCATTCTCAGCAAACTAATACAAGAACAGAAAACCAAACACTGCATGTTCTCACTCATAAGTGAAGACTCGAACAATGAGAACACATGGACACAGGGAGGAGAACATCATACACTGGGGCCTGTCAGGGTGTGGGGGCAAGGGGAGGGATAGCATTAGGAGAAATACCTAATGTAGATGATGGGTTGGTGAGTGCAGAAAACCACCATGGCACTTGTATACCTACGTAACAAACCTGCAAGTTCTGTGCATGTATCTCAGAAATTAAAGTATAAAAATAATAAAAGAGGATCGACTGTTGAAATAATAAGTCAGTATTTTCTAATAAAAAGGTTTGTTCTACACTGATATGCTGCTATGCTTTTAAACATAAGATAATGAGAAATATAAATTTTGTGGGTTTTTTGGACTAACCTGCAAGAAACCTCTGGACTAATTGAATAACATGACAATGACACTATTAGGTAACATTTATTGAATGCCTACTGTGTCTCAGGCAGTGCTTTAATGTTATGTTATCCTCATAACAACTCTATGAGGAAACGACAGTTATGCTCCTTCATCATATATATGGATGTTGAAATATACAAATATCAGGCAAGAGTGATATGAATGGGTTTTAAATAGCCCAAGCTGTTTAGTCTATAACATTACTGATATAAAGAAAATTGGAGTATTTCCTTGTAAATACAGATGCAATAAATGAAACTCGGAAGGATTAATTATCAGGATGTCACACCGCCAGCAAGTCATAAAAGCTTGATTTTTAAGCTCAGATTTTTAAATTCCTGGCAGAGTCATCATTTCACTGAACTATAATATGTAGATAAAATTTAAATAGAGACAACTGAAATACTCTCTGCCATAAAATACATAATAATCAATACATGGACTAAGTTTGATGAAGTAAAAGTTGGTATTTCTCTAACTTTCATGTGTAGGCAAGACAAAGAAGCTCTCTTGAGTAGCTAAGGAGAATGTTGTGACCTTAAGCAAGACAAAACCAAACCCACCATTCAATTGTGTCATTAGGACCTCAGTGTGCACTCAGAAACAATTTCTGAAATGAGTCAGATATCTATTTAGTGGTAATCTGAAACACTTGAACTGGAGATTAGTTGTGAAACAAAAGAATTGTTCTACTGTGTATTATTTTCCTTTACTCTGGGAAGTACATAAAAAACACAGCTAGTGGAGGAAGGGAAGAAAAAGAAAGGCAGCAAGATATTGCAGAATCTTATTTTTTTTCTTCCTCACATGCATAAGGAGTAGAATAAAATAAAGTCCTCTGAAGAATAGGACTTTCCTGTCCTGCCTGCCCTCCCTCCCCCACTCCAGTTTTTCTTAAGCCCTTCATCTGAGAGGCCTGGAGATAAAAGGAGTTAGTTATCTTAGTAGATAAAGGACGCCACTAGAGAAAAAATTAAATAAAGATTTAAAGATGGACAAAAGTGTGTGGAATGGCAAAGGGACACCTTGACAGAATGAAGCCTTATAAAAAGTGTCAGTGAATTTATTGACCAAAGAGACAGAGAGTGAGAGTGGGAGAGAGAGAGATGCTTACAGACTATTTACTTACAGAAAGCTCTCAGATTTCTTTTTCAGAAGGAAGAGTTTTCATGTTAGATATTGTGAACCCTCTCACATAACATATTGGCTTTTTTGTATTGTGTCCTCTGAAAACATTTTACATGTGGAATGCAAAATTCAATTATAAACAAATATTAGCTGTGCTGGCCAAGTTCTTCCATAATATAGCTTAATATATTTTCCTACAGTCATTTATTGTTTCCCCTCAAAAGTTGCTAGGCTGAATTAGTCAATGAGCTAAAAGAAATATTTGAAATGTATGAAGTATTAATTTAGTATTGTGCTAGGCAACAACTCCTCACTTATCTATAATTCACTGGTTATGAGAACATAGCTAAAAACCGGGGGAAAGGGAGAAAAGGCTCTGTCTAAATCACCAAAGCAGTATTTTATTCTAAAGACAGCTTTGCCAAATCTTAGACGCTTTTACATTACATGCAATTCAAATATATATGATTGGTTTATTTTTCAGCTTATAGAATATAGGAAGTAACTTTTTTTTGAGACAGGGTCTGGCTTGGTCACCCAGACTGGACTGCAGTGGTGCAATTACAGTTTACTGCAGCCTTGAACTTCAGAGTTGAAGTGATCCTCCCGTCTCAGCCTCCTGAGCTGGGACTACAGGTGCATGCCACCACACCTGGCTAATTTTTTAATTAATGTTATGTGGAGATAGCATCTCACTGTGTTGACTAGGCTGGTCTCACATTCCTGGCCTCAGGCAATCCTCCTGCCTGGGCCTCCCAAAATGTTTACATTTAAATTAGAATGTGAGATTGTTCACGTCGAAACTCCTAGCTCTTGACCCAGGCATATCACATTTTAAAAATCACTATGCATATATAGTTGCCTAATTGCAAAAAGGTATAAGTACCAAGATAGTTACTGTTTCTCCTCCTGCATTTTTTTAAAGCAGTAAAATATTGTAAGAAAAATAAACTCCCATTCTGAGATTTAAAAAGTGTGGTTCATCTACACAATAGATTAACATGCATCCATTTTTTAAAAAGAGTATATTCTAGTGTACCAATGTGGAGGACTGAGAAAATATATTAAGTGAAAAACAGCAAGATATATCATGATCCCATTTGAGTTAAAAGAAAAACTTTAAACAAATTAAACTTGACATAGTTATCTTGAGCAGATAATTCCTGAGTCCAGTGATATCAGTACAAGGAGAAGTTGAGGGTTGCACTAGACAGTGTGAGCGGTGTGCTTTCATAGACCAAAGGCAGATGCAAAGTAGAGAAATCACCTGATTGGCTACAGCTAGGCATCTGTCTTTTTTGGATATAGTGTGATGAGTTGGCGGCCTGTGATTAGCTGAACTCAGCTGTTTGTTATTCTCCTAAGTTAGCTTTCCATTTATCTAAGTACTAAGTTAAGACTGTAATTTATTATATAGAAACTCAAAGTATGGAGACAGCCTCAAGTTAATGGCCTCCTGCTTATTTAATTTTATAATATAAAAATGTAATTTTTAATGTTTGAAAGTCATAAACATTAATGAAAATATATAAAAAATTTAAGTTGATTTTGTATGGAAAATAAGAGTAGGGTGAGAAGGGGTTGTATAGCCAAATCACTGGTATTTTATAGACAGACACTGAACTGAAGGGAGGAGGCTAAGTAACTTGCCAAAGCTATACTATTGGAATCCTGTGTTGAAACCTAGGAAGTCCAGCACCAGAGGATATTCAAGTCACTCTTCTGCAATGTTGATTTTCATGAGAATACAAGTAAGCCTGCATAACATATATAAAAATGCCAATTTTGTGGCTGTTTTTTTAATCCATCTAGTTATTCAACTCTGCTTCACTTTAAAACAAATTTAAATAAAGCAAATTAAACAAAACAAAAAATAATCCTCCTCCCTCAGATTTGCGTCTCCATATTATCACGTTTGAGTGTGCACACTTTGCAAAATATTCCAAGGTTAGGCAGTCTTTCACAAAATAACTTTGCCCTCTAGAATTCCCAGGCACATATTATCTCCAAACTCTGTCTTGTAGAAAATGTGGTGATCTATGAACAAAAACCTGTTTAGAGGCCATTCACCAGAGCCCTGCAATCAGCACCAACTACCATAGCTTCAGAATGAAATTCACATATTGATTTTAATTTATAAATCCCCTTCTGGTGGACTGCCACGTTACCTTATAGATTACCTCTGCACCTGTAAATCATCCTGCAGCTGGGATGGGTTGTACCACTCATAAGCCCGATTCTTTGATTTAAATGTTAGGGGACTGAAGGCAGATGTTTTCATTAATCTTTTATGTATTTTTTTCTTACACATTTTTCTTTGGGATAGCATGAAGATAATTATACTTTTAACCTTCCTTGATTTATAATTTAAGATATTTGGCTTATAGATAGTACAATGTAAGAGGAGTTAGCCCTTGGCAAATTTGTGAATTAACTATTTTTAGAAATTGCAACTTTCTTATTTAACCTCTTTCTTTTCTATCCTCTAAGACCCCTCTTTCACCCCCCTCAGGCATTCACTGCTGTGACAGTTTTCTCCTTTTAACATTTTAACATCCACTTTCTTTGCAGCAAATCATATGCAACTATTACTAGTTTTTAAATGTTACCTCCACCGTAGGTTAAACCTCAATAGGATCAACTCCTTTAAGGAAAGCTTTAAGGTTACCTTTCGTCAGGGGTGCATCATGTGAGGTAGTCAGTTTTTGAAGTATCTGCAAAGCTCATAATAATGCTTTATGTATCCTCTGTATCAAAGCAATGGAAGCCATATTTGTTCTACCCATGCTCATCACTGGCTACAGTTAATTGGATTAAGAGTGGCCATTTGACTCAGGTTTAGCCAATTGAATTCTCATAATCAAGAAGTTTTATTTGGTAACAACGGCTTCTAATTGAGATTTAAATAGTGATAGAAATCCTCACGAGTTGTGACTCTGCCTTCCAATTGTCCGTCAATAACATGAGAGAAATCAGGGCTGTGAAAAATAAGGAATGAAGATTTTAGATGTGAATTAAAAATGTCACACAGGAGAGACGCAAATTGTTTATGAATTCTCGTTCCATTTCTGTTCCTGAATTCAATAGGAGACCTTTATTTCCTTGTGAAAATTAGCCCATTTTAATTAAATTAGATCAAATTGGTTTCTGTTACTTGCAAACAAAAGACACTAATTGATATATAATGACACTTACTACCCCCTTCTCTTTCAGAATAAGATGACCCAATATTCTTTGTGAAAATAAACACTTCACCCACATTCTTTCGGCTTAAATAAAATCGCTTCCACCTCTAATTCCGGAGTATGGCTTTTAATTTAAGCTGACCCGCTGAATCATCATCTTTTCAGCAAGTGTGATTGAATTAGGGATGGACTGAAAGTGCATTGAGAGCTAATGGAATGAAGGAAACTTTTGTTGGAATTTCTGAAGAGACTTGCGCTTATCTTGCAGGATTTGAAATTGTAGTTTCTGGTCTAGAACAACTGGAACGCTCTTGCTCTCAAGAAGTGCTGATTTATATAAAAGTGCAATAAACCTAGAGGAAGTGAAACCATGCAACCTAAGAGGGGATGGGGGGAGAGACAGGGAGATACAGGGTTCTAGTGGTATCATTTGAGCCCCACGTTCAAATCCTGTTGTACTGGTTACATGCTCTATATCTTATAACCAAGACTCCTGGCTGATACAGAGCTCCCCAAATGCTACTGTGCCAGTGTTGCTTTCTTTTCCTAACTTATGTGTCATTCTCTGAAATAAAAGACAAATTTCAAATGGTAGTATTCTATTTAAATTTATATTTTCTAAAGAGAAAAGAAGTCATTTATTCAGTTTTTTCTAAATTTATATAACAAGGACAATTTATTGTGTACTCCATCTTTTGAAGTGCAGCATTTCAGTAAAGACTAGGTATTACACAGAAGAAACAACAACAACAAAAATAAAACAGATAGAGGATTTGCAGACCTTGGTCTCCCCCTAATTTTACTACATACTAGCTATATAAAGAAGAGGAAATCACACTCTCTATTACTTTTGAAGAACAAAACTGCAGGCATCACACTAAATTCAAACTACATTATAAGTCTACAGTAACCCAAACAACATGGTATTGGTAGAAAAACGGACACATAGACTGGAACAGAATTGAAAACTCAGAAATAAAACCACAAACCTGCAAGCAGCTGATCTTCAACAAGACGATAAAAAGTAATGGGAAAAGGATTTCCTATGCTCTAAATGGTGCTGGAATAACTGGCTAGCCATATGCAGAGTAAATCTTTCACCATATGTAAAAATTAACTCAAGATGGCTTAAAGATTTAATTTAAGATATCAAACTATAAAAATCCTAGAAGATAACCTAGGAAATGCCCTTCAATTCATCAAGCTTGGCAAAGAATTTTTGACTAAGTCCCCAAAAACAATTGCAACAAAAGTAAAAATTAGTAAGTGAGAGCTAATTAAACTAAGGAGCCTCTGCACAACAAAAGAAACTATCAACAGATAAACAAAGTAAATAAACAACCTACAGAATGGGAGAAAATATTTGCAAACTGTGCATCTGACAAAGGTATAGTAATCAGAATCTGTAAGGAACTTAAAACAAGCAAAAAATAAAAAAAAAAAAAACATAAATAACCCATTAAATGGGCAAAGGACATGAACAGATATCTCAAAAGAAGAATACAAGCAGCCAACAAACATGAAAAAAATGCTCAACATCACTAATCATCAGAGAAATGCAAATTGAAACAACCATGAAATGCTATTCCACACCGGTCAGAATGGCTTCTATCTAAAAGTAAAAAAAAAAAACAATAGATGCCAGTGAGTAATTTGCTCATGATTATGGCCTCCAGCTGCATTCATGTTGCTGCAAAGGACATGATTTTGTTCTTTTTTATAGCTGTGTACTATTTCATGCTACATATGTATCACATTTTCTTTATCCAATCCATCATTGGTGGGCACCTAAGTTGATTCCATGTCTCTGCTATTGCGAATAGCTCTGTGATGAATGTAACTAGTTCATGTGTCTTTTGATGCCAGTGAGGCTGTGGAGAAAAGGGGACACTTACACACTCTTAGTGGGAATGTAAATTAGTTCAGCCACTATAGAAAGCAGTTTAGGTATTTCTCAAATAAGTTAAAACAGAGTGACCATTCAACCCTGCAATTACATTACTGGGTATATGCCCAAAGAAAAATATTATTATACCAAAAAGACACATGCACTAGTTATATTCATCACTGAGCTATTCACAATAGCAATGACATGGAATCAACTTAGGTGCCCACCAATGATGGATTAGATGAAGAAAATATTGGATACATATGTAGCATAAAAAAGAACAAAATCATGTCCTTTGCAGCAACATAAATGCAGCTGGAGGCCATAATCATAAGCAAATTTTTCAGCAATAGAAAACAAAGACCACATGTTCTCACTTATAAGTGTAAGCTAAACATTGAACACAAATGGACATAAACATGGGAACAACTGACACTGCAGAATACAAGAGAGGGGAGGGAGGGAGGCATGGGTTGAAAAAGTATTGAGTGTTATGCTCACTATCTGGTTGCAATATAACCATGAAACAAACCTGCACATATTCCCCAATATTTAAAATACAAGTTAAGATAAATAAATAACATAATATCTACCCAGTAAAGTCATAAGTTTCCTGTGCAGATAAAGTGACAAGTTGTTATGTTCAAAGCTCTTGGAAATTTTTGCAGTGTTATACATATATAACTATGTATTCTTCAGAAGTTAAAATATAATTCCTTAGGTCTTTAGATTTCTTCTCATAGTTAATACTTAGAATGTAATATCAAGGTTCATGAGGTCTCTAATTTCCATCTGAATTATGAAATTCAAAGAAGGGCTTCTGTTCCGTTTATGTGCTGTCATAGTTCAATATTAGTGAAGAGTCCAATTGAAGTAGTAGAAGAAGAGTTGGTCTTATAGAATTTAGCCTCAGATTACAAGTAAGCAATTTTCTGTTCCCTACAGGTTTTTAATTGTGACAAAATTTATTGGCGAGCAGAAGGATGGCTAGAAGTTAAGAAAATTATTTTTAAACTTTCAACTAATAGCATAGTTCTTTGAATTACTGATTTGTTAAAAAATATACAATTTATTTAATCAAAGTACATATTTTTAGTACATTTTTTTGCTTTAACAATCAAGTATACATTTAGGTTATACTGAAGAGTCAACAAACGTTCAGCTTGATTATTCATGTAGTAACAGTTATAGTCTCATGTTCTTAAAATTCTGCTAGAGAGATATAAAATAACCAAATTTCATCACTAAAATGTTGATATGAATTAATTTAACATTAGAGCTCATTTTCTGCTTGTGCTTTACTTTGGTAGTACTATGACACTCATATTTATACAACTGTTGGGTACTCTTATATTCAATGTTTTATCTGTTTCTACTACAAATTTCTGAGTTCCTAGGTGACACAGCTTATATTTTAATTATTATGTACTCCTAGTGCCTAAAACATAGTAGGTTCAATAACAGTTTGTTGAGTGAATGAATGCAAAATATTGCTTATGGAGTACCTTCCTGGTTATAAAGAAGAATATCAAATTAGTTATTTGGTCTGCCCAAATATCAGTGTCACTAATGGTATGAAAATTCAAAAACAAAACAAAACAAGGTTTTGAGGAAATATTTTCCACTTTGATGAAAAGTGGAATTGTATTTGTTCTTAATGAAATATAGCAAAAATAATTTTCAAGTATTTTCCTACTTTTAATGTTAACAAGGAATAGAATAGGACTGATACTTTAAAAACTAATACTTTTTTTCTTCTTATTTAAATAGGAACATATGTTCATTGTGCATACTTCAGTAATTACAGAAAAGGTAAGAAATTAAATTGAAAGTATTCCTTATAAAACTATCCCAACAATAACTGATGACAGTTGTTAAGCTGTTTGCAATATTTTCACACACACACATGCAGACACACACACACAAACACATGCACACAATAATATGCTCATTGATAAACCTGAATTCCCCAGGCCTTGATACATATTTCATTGTCAGATTTTTTCTTCCTCATTCGCTCTTAGAATTCTGATTAGATTTTTATTTTTATTTTTTTTTACTGTCAGACATCCTGAGAAATAGTTAACATTGAGTCAGGAATACTAAAATATTAATTTCTGGGAAGGGAGAGACTTCCCAGCTTAGCCTCAAATCCAGTCTTCTCCACGGAGTACTTTTAGTAGAGGTAGGATTTGCAGGGGAGAGTAGTCTTTGCGGTAGGTGGCCGAATTGCCTGGCCTGCCCAAGGAAGGGTGAAGCTCCCAATATTGCCGTTTTCAAATGATTGTAGGGGTTGTAAACTTCTGGCCTCCTCTTGCCTGGCTGAATTCTGGTCTCGCTAGAGTGGTAGAAAGGTGAATGTTATCACCAGGAAGACTTTCTGCAGGCAACTGAGTTCAGAGAGGGTGAGTACGTAAATTTAGAGGTCTTGTATCAGATTCCAGAGAGTTCCTGTACTTCTGATAGATGGCAAGAAATGAGCTAGTGGTGGACTGATTCATGGGCCAGTGTGAGGAAATACTAGATTTCTTTGGGTATATTTGGAGATTGGAAGCCCCTAAGAGGGGGGAAAATTACTTCCTATTAAATGTTTTAAATGGCACAGGAAGGCTAATGGAACTTTATTTTGATCTTCAAGTTGTAAAACCTTTTACACAGCGAGGCTTTTAATATTTTTATTTGAAATGGGTGTTGAAATACTCTAATTTTTTAATTGTCATTTTTATGGAATTTTACAAAAGATTTTGTCTGGTATTAAAATAGTAGTGTCTATTACTATTTTCTCTTATGGTTTCTTATTTTTCTTTTATACATTGAGAAACCCTTTCATTTCAATTTTTTCTTTCTTTTTTTTTAAACAAAACTATTTGTAAGTTATTAAGCTATTTAAATAAATGACAAAAAGGAGATACATTTTATTTTATCTCTAAATATAACTGAAAGAAAGATTTTTGTTTTCATGAAACTTGTGAAAATCTCCCCATTTCTGGTTAGTGATTTATAAAGTAAAATTATAAAAAATAAATTATGCGTGCAATTTTCTCAAAAATTTAAACTATTTTACTGATAATATTGATTTCTTCAAATCATCTCTCACAAACCTGAGGTATATTGGTTTGTAATATCTCAAAGTAAATTTAGGACACATTGTAAATTTTTACCTCATTTTTTAAGTAGATAAGATCATCATTAGGGTAGATATAAATGAGATCATGACATATCCAATAAAATAATCAAAGAAGATTAAAATTTGAGCTTAACAATAATAAGCAAATATTAGACTTCTTTGAAAGAAATAAAAATGTATTGACTAAAGGGATAAATATCAATAATTTTATTCAAGTTAAAAAACTATGATACTGTATAAAACCCAAGTGCTATACAATAATTATTATTCAAAGTACAGAACATATCATTCTAGAGGGTGTGTGTGGGGGTAGTAAACTCTCTTGTATCTAATAATTTTTACAAGAAGTTTTGAAATAAAAATAAATCTAATTCTTATACACAATCAATATGTACAATATGTAAAGGATACTTTTTTTTTTTTTTTTAATCAGAGTCTCACTCTGTTGCCCAGACTGGATTGCAGTGATGCAATCTCAGCTCACTGCAACCTCTGCCTCCCACATTCAAACGATTCTCGGCCTCCTGAGTAGCTGGAATTACAGGCACATGCCACCATGCCCAGCTAATTTTTGTATTTTTTCTGTGTTGGCCAGGCTGGTCTCGAACTCCTGGCCTAGAGTGATCTGGCCATCTTGGCCTCGCAGAGCGCTGGGATTATAGGCATGAGCCACCACACCTGGCCAAGGATACATTTTTGAAGCTACAATGATAACCAGGAATGCAGTATTAGAGTGGTAACCTCGTTAATTAAACTGTACAATTTTTGTTTTTAAGAAAAGTGTGGTCTAAAGGAATTGAAGTAAGGCTTCATATCACTATGGCAAGTGAAAATATTAACACCAAGGAACTTTAAATGAGAGAAATACAATTAATTTTCTTATACAGTAGTAGATATTGCCTATAAAAACAGCTGAGCCTAACTGAAATGATTAGAGGTAACAAAAGAAATATATGCATTTGCAAATTATTTTCACCTGTAAACACTAAACTTCATTATATACCACTTATATGTATATTGTGATATTGTGATAAAAGTAGCATTTGCATTATCATGGAAATCTAACAATTTTCATTTTCACTGTCTCCTGATAGTAGTTTAATGTTTTAATATTTAATTCCCATTATAACTCCTCAAGGCTCTTTCCAATTTCTGTCTCTTTCCTCAAAAATACAAATGTCCCATTTTCTCTCACTTTATTGTGTATATACAATATATACAGTGCTTTATAAATTCATCCAACTTTATGGATTTATCATAGCATAAATGCCTAAAAATTCCTGAATTAATTGCATGTCCATTTAAAATGTTCTGCCTGTTCTCACTCACCCCATTTTTTAGCTTTAACACACGTATCTCTGCTATATTCCTTCTTACTCTCTTTCAGGAGATCTTGTTTTCAGCTCTATCTTCTCTTGCATCCTTAGGTTTTATTTCTCTATTATCTTTTACAAAATGTCTGTGTACCTGCTCCAGTCCCATTCTCCTAAATGCCCTTTCTCTCTAATGGTTAAATTGCCATCAATCTCTTCCCTAGATTTCACTGTCAACCACATCCAAAGAACAGTCTGTTGCTGTTTCCATTTCGATATATTTATAAAGTAACAACATTTTTATTGAATTATAACATATGCAGAAATTTGAGTATATGTTCAACCTGATGAATTTTTAAAAAGGGAGAGACCCATTTAACCAGCACCCAGAGAAATAAATAGGTATTTTCTAGCACCCCAGAAACTCTCAACATGTCCTGCTCCTTTCACTACCCCCACCAAAGATAATCACTATGGTTGACATTAAATACCACAGATTAATTTTGCCTGTTTCTGAACATTTCATAATAAGTATAATTATACAGCCTGTAGTCTTTTTTGTCTAACTTCTTTACTGAATGTGTTGTTGCGAGTAGTTTGATTTATGTTCACTATTCTATAAAACCCATTATGAGAATATACCACGATGTTTTTAACCATTTTATGGTGATGGGCATTTGGGTTGTTTTAACTTTTGGTTATTAAGAATAATGCTGCTCGGGAGGCTGAGGCAGGAGAATCGCTTGAACCCGGGAGGTGGAGGTTGCATTGAGCCGAGATTGTGCCACTGCACTCCAGCCTGGCGACAGAGCAAGACTCCATCTCAAAACTAAAAAAAAAAAAAAAAAAAAAAGAGTAATACTGCTGCTAATCAAGACTAGCCTGGACAGTATGATGAAACCCATCTCTATCAAAAATACAAAAAATGAGCCAGGCATGGTGGCCTGCATCTGTGGTCCCAGCTACTTGGGAGGCTGAGGGAGTAGGGTCCCTTGAATCCAGGAGGCGGAGGTTGCAGTGAGCTGTGGTCCCGTGGTTGCACCACTGCACTCCATCCTGGGCGACAGAGAACCTGTCTCAAAAACAAAAACAACAAAAAAAGAATACAACTGCTAAGGACATTCATGTATATCCTTTGACGATCACGTCACTGCATTTCTGCTGCTCCATTTTGAAGTGTGCCTTTTGCTGGGTCATAAGGTTAGCATATGGTCAACTTTAGTGGATAACTGCAAAACAGTTTTTCAAAGTGGTTGCAACATTTTACTCTCCTATGAGCAGTATATGAATTCCTGTTGATCCACATTCTGACCAACATTTAGACATGTATTTTTAATTTTAGCTATTTGAGTGTATTTTTCTAACCAAAGATTTAAATTTTAAATGCCTTTTTTAAATTTTAAATTTGTCTTTTTTTTGTAAACCCATTTTAGTTGTGGGTAGTAATGTCTTGGTGTGATTTTAATTTGCATTTCCATGATGATTTAATGAAGTTGAACACATTTCATGTTGATTGACCACTTGAATACCTCTTGTGTGAAGACTGTTCAGTATTTTGCTGGTTTTTTTGCTATTGGATTGTCTGCCTTTTTCTTAATGATTTGTAGTTCTTTTTAAAGTGTGGATATTAGTTGTTTGTTTGATATATTATTTTTTCTACAATGTGGTTGTTCACTTAATTCTCTTAAAAGTGTCTTTTAAGGAACAGAGGCTTTTAACTTTTCACTTATTATTTTTTTATTTCTTCTTTTATTTTTATTTTCTATTATACTTCATGTTCTGGGATACATGTGCAGAACGTGTAGGTTTGTTCAACCCATCATCTACATTAGGTATTTCTCCTAATGCTTTCCCTTCCCTTGTCCCCCAACCTCCGACAGGCCCCAGTGTGTGATGTTCCCCTCCCTGTATCCATGTGTTCTCATTGTTCAACTCCTGCTTATGAGTGAGAACATGCGGTGCTTGGTTTTCTGTTCCTGTGTTAGTTTGCTGAGGATGGTTTCCAGCTTCATCCACGTCCCTGCAAAGGACATGAACTCATCCTTTTTTTCTGGCTGCATAGTATTCTAATGAATCATAGTAATCATTCTACTATAAGTGTCCTTTATCCAGTCTATCATTGATGTGCATTTGGGTTGGTTCCAAGTCCTTGCTATTGTGAACAGTGCCACAATAAACATACGTGTGCATGTGTATTTATAGTAGAATGATTTATAAACCTTAGGGTATATACCCAGTACTATTCCTTCTGAAACTATTCCAAACAATAGAAAAAGAGGGACTCCTCCCTAACTCATTTTACTTTTCATTTATGCTTCATAATATTTGCATCTTGTTTAAAAAAATTTTTCCTACCACAATCATGAAGACATTTGCTAGCATTTCATTCCTAAAGCTTTATTATCATATCATTTACATGTAAATCTCTGGCATTTATTTTTTGGTGTATTTTGTGATATATGATCAAGATTTTTTTTTTCTTTGAATGCCACATGCAGGGCAAATTTTTTTTTAAATCCCATAAAAACATCCAATTGTCTCAGACTATTTTTGAAAAACAATTCTTTCCTTACTGCCCTATAATGTTAAGAATATCACTGTGGCAGGCAGCCTCTGAGATGGCTCTCCATAATCCCCTCCTCCGATATTCACATTCTTGTATAATGCCCTCCTAAATTGTTTAGGACTAAGTCTGAGGGACAAATAAAGTTTAGCAGAAATAATAGTATGTCTCTTATAATATTAAGCTATGAAAGACTGTGCTTTCCATTTTGGGCACTCTTTCATTTGTCCTCTTTCTCTTACGGCATTTGCTGAAGGCAACCACCTACTATGAAGGCTTATGAAGAGACCCATGTGATAAGGAGCTGAAGCCTCCTACCCAATAAGACCTGAGTGAGGTTGGAAGTGTGTACTGCAGCCCTGCAGCTGTCAGCTTGACTGCAACCTCAAGACAGACCCTAAGCCAGAACCACCCAGCTAAGCTGCTCCAGAATTTCCGACTTAAAGAAACTATGTGAGATGATAAATAAATGTATGCTTTATAAGCTGCCACATTTTGGAAAAATTTGTTAAGCAAATATATGACAACTACAATCACCAAATGACTATATGTTAGTTTATTTATGGACTCTCTTCTGCTCCATTGGTCTATTTTTTCTCGTTGTACCACCACTACACTGAATAATTATCATATTATTAAAATAAATCTCTTTATCTGATAGTGTAAGTACTCAAATGTTGTTGTTCTCCCAGATTGCCTTTGGTATTCCTGCCCTTTTAAATTTTCATAAGGATTTTAGAAGCAGCTCATCAATTTTCATATACTCACAAATACACACATACACACAGAAACAAGATACCCGCAATGACTTTGATAGGGATTTAATTGAATCTATAGATTAATTAGGCAGAATTGACACATTTAAAACACTAAGTAGTCTAAATCATTAACATCCCTCAGTTTAATTTGGTCTTTAAAAAATATCTATCAATATTGCTTAGTGCTATAAATTGTAGAAATCTTATAAATATTTCATTTAAAAAGTTTTAAAATTCTATTGAAATATGCCGGGCGCGGTGGCTCAGGCCTGTAATCCCAGCACTTTGGGAGGCCGAGGCGGGCGGATCACGAGGTCAGGAGATCGAGACCATCCTGGCTAACACGGTGAAACCCCGTCTCTACTAAAAATGCAAAAAATTAGCCGGGCGAGGCGGCGGGCGCCTGTAGTCCCAGCTACTCGGGAGGCTGAGGCAGGAGAATGGCGTGAACCCGGGAGGCGGAGCTTGCAGTGAGCCGAGATCGCGCCACTGCACTCCAGCCTGGGCGACTAAGCGAGACTCTGTCTCAAAAAAAAAAAAAAAAAGAATAATTTTATATTTGTTAGTTTTGTCTTATGTCCCATCCTATTATCAGTTTGATGAATGTTCCATGAACACCTCAAAAAAATTTATATGTTGTTATTTGTTGATAAAACATTCTTTAATATCATTAGTTCTAGTTTAGTAAATATCAAATTGTATTGTTAGAAATTATACAATTTCACTTTTTCCAGCTTTCCCTGGAAGCAGGGTTTAATATCTGTCTCTCTGATTGTGAATTTGTCTTGTCCTCCTTTTAATTTTATTCATTTTTGCTTTATTTGTTTTGAAGTGATATTATTTGATAAAGCCAGATTTAGAACTGTTAAATATTTTCCAGTAGAATGATCTGTTTGCCATTTCAAATATTTTCTTTTATCTTTAATAATACTTCTTTACTTGGAGTTTTCTTTAATATTACCATAGTTTCAACTGTTTTGCTTATTTTTTTGTGTTCTTGTTGTTAATATTTTCAGAGCATCTTTTTCCACCCTTTTATTTTCCATCTTTATATACTTTATTTTTAAGGTGTGTTTCACGTAAGTGGAAAGTTGACACTTTTTTCCTTTTAATTGAACTATTTTATTTTTTTTTTTTTATTTTTTTTTTTTAATTTATTTATTATTATTATACTGTAAGTTGTAGGGTACATGTGCATAACGTGCAGGTTTGTTACATATGTATACTTGTGCCTTGTTGGTGTGCTGCACCCATCAACTCGTCATTTACATCAGGTATAACTCCCAATGCAATCCCTCCCCCCGCCCCCCTCCCCATGATAGGCCCCGGTGTGTGATTTTCCCCTTCCCGAGTCCAAGTGATCTCATTGTTCAGTTCCCACCTATGAGTGAGAACATGCGGTGTTTGGTTTTCTGTTCTTGTGATAGTTTGCTAAGAATGATGGATTCCAGCTGCATCCATGTCCCTACAAAGGACACAAACTCATCCTTTTTTATGGCTGCATAGTATTCCATGGTGTATATATGCCACATTTTCTTAATCCAATCTGTCACTGATGGACATTTGGGTTGATTCCAAGTCTTTGCTATTGTGAATAGTGCTGCAATAAACATACGTGTGCATGTGTCTTTATAGCAGCATAATTTATAATCCTTTGGGTATATACCCAGTAATGGGATGGCTGGGTCATATGGTACATCTAGTTCTAGATCCTTGAGGAATCGCCATACTGTTCTCCATAATGGTTGAACTAGTTTACAATCCCACCAACAGTGTAAAAGTGTTCCTATTTCTCCACATCCTCTCCAGCACCTGTTGTTTCCTGACTTTTGAATGATCGCCATTCTAACTGGTGTGAGATGGTATCTCATTGTGGTTTTGATTTGCATTTCTCTGATGGCCAGTGATGATGAGCATTTTTTCATGTGTTTGTTGGCTGTATGAATGTCTTCTTTTGAGAAATGTCTATTCATATCCTTTGCCCACTTTTTGATGGGGTTGTTTGTTTTTTTCTTGTAAATTTGTTGGAGTTCTTTGTAGGTTCTGGATATTAGCCCTTTGTCAGATGAGTAGATTGCAAAAATTTTCTCCCATTCTGTAGAAACTATTTTATTTTTAACTGAATTAACAATGGTGTGTTGGTTTATATCTACCATCAAACTGTTTGGTTGCTATTTGAATTGCAGTTTGGAGTTTCATTTTTCTTCCATTTCTTTTTACAGATTAATCAATGTATTTTATTGTTCCGTGTATTTCAGTTAGATTAATTACATCAAAACTGTTTTTGTATGTTCACATTAGGGATTGCAATATGCATCCTCAATATATTACATTCTGATACAAATTATTATGTTCCACTTGCTCAATACACTAGTTCCTCAGAACCATTTACTTCTACTCATTCTCCTCCTGCTTTTTCATGACTGTTGTCAAATACAAACTTTTACTTATATTTTAGTTTGCATAGCTTATTTCTGTTACTGTTTTGTATTGTCATTTCTTATTTTACATTATTTATATATTTACTTTCTATTAAACTCCATTTCTTTCTGAATTTACGTGTTTTCTTCTGAGTTCATTTTCACTCTGCTTTCAATATTTGTTTTATTAAAACTATGCTAAAAGCAAAATTTCTGGGGTTTTTCAGTATGAAAACATATTTATTTTTCTACCATTATTAGAACTATGTTTTCAGTAGACATAAGCACTCTTAAACATTTTATTGTATATACTAAGGTGTACAATATATTGATATACATATATAGAGAGAGAAAGAATTACTACAGTCAACCATGTTAACATAGCCATCATCTCACATAGCCATATATGTATGTGTGTGTGTGTATGTGTGTGTGTGTATAGTGGTAACAGCACCTAAAATCTTCTTTCTTAACATATTTCTAGTAGACAATAGTATTAACTATAGTTCTGTTCTGTACATTAGATCTCTAGACTTATTCATCCTACAGAATTGCAACTCTGTACTCTTTTTATCTGTATCTCTCCATCTCCCCGCCCCCCACTCTGGTAACTACTGTTTTTTCTGTTTTTATGTACTCAACTTTTTGATATTGTCATTGCATATTGCAGTATCTTCATCCTTTTTGAGGCCTAATAATATTTCATCATATTTATAATGAGTTATGTGAATTTCTTATGTATTTTGGATATTAACCTTCTATCAGATATACAGTTCAAAAATATTTTCTCCCAATCCATAGACAGCCTTTTCATTTTCTTGGCTATTTCCTTTGCTGTGAAGAAACCTTTTAGTTTGATGTAGTCCCACTTCCTTTTCTGCTTTTGTGGCCTTGTCTTTTGGTGTAATATCAAAAACAATCATTGCCAAAGCCAACATCAAGGAGCCTTTTCCCAGTGTTTTCCTCAAGGAATTTTATAGTTTCAGGTGTTATGTTTAGGTCTTTAATCCATTTTTAGTCTAATTTTGTTCTTTTATTCTTTTGTACATGAATATCCAGTCTTTTAACACCATGTGTGTTTTTTTTTTTTGTTTTGTTTTGTTTTTTTGTTTTTTTTTGAGACGGAGTCTTGCTCTGTCGCCCAGGCTGGAGTGCTGTGGCCGGATCTCAGCTCACTGCAAGCTCCGCCTCCCGGGTTCCCGCCATTCTCCTGCCTCAGCCTCCCGAGTAGCTGGGACTACAGGCGCCCGCCACCTCGCCCGGCTAGTTTTTTGTATTTTTTAGTAGAGACGGGGTTTCACCGTGTTCGCCAGGATGGTCTCGATCTCCTGACCTCGTGATCCGCCCGTCTCGGCCAACACCATGTGTTTTAAAGACTATGTATGTTCAAACAATAGAAGTAGAGGGAATACTTCCAATTTCATTCTATGATGCCAGCATCATCCTGATACCAAATCCAGACAAAACACCATGAGATAAGAAAATTGTATGTCAATATCTTTAAGGACTATAGTTGCAAAAATTTTCAATAAAAAGCAGCAAACTGAATTAAGCAGATATTTATCAAAAATATTAAACATTATGTCAAGTTGAATTCATCCCTAAGATGCAAGGTTGTTTTAATATATGTCAATCAATTAATGAGATACATCCTGTTAACAGAATGTAAAGATTAAGACCACATAATCATCTCAACAAATACATGAAAATAATTTGACAAAGGTCAATGGCCTTTCTTGAAAAAAGCTCTCAACAATGTAGGTATAGAAGGAAATTTCCTCAATGTAACAAAGATCATTTATAAAAAGTGTACAACTAACATCACAATGAATGGGGAAAAACTTTCAGTTTTTCCCCTAAGATCAGGTACAAGGCAAGGATGGCCAATCTCACAATTTCCATTCGACATGGTACTAGAAGTATTAGTAAGAACAAGCAGACAAGGAAAGAAATAAAGGGCATCCAAACAGGAGAGGAAGAAGTAAAATTTTTCTTATTTACAGATAGCCTGATCCCATAAGTAGAAAACTCTAAAGATTCTTCATATATACAGACAAAAACTCATTAAAACTAATAAATAAATATGGTAAAGTTGCAGGTTACAAAATCAACATACAAAAATCAATTACATTTCTTTGCACCATTAAGTGTGAATATATTGATTTGATTTTTTTCAGCCCTCTTAATATATTATTCAATTTAGTCTACTCCTGTCAAAAAATACAAAACAAAACAGACAGAGAATAGTAAATATCATTGACAAAATGCATCCCACTTTACCTTTCTCCATTTCATAATCTTCCTTTGTTCTTCTCTTTCACCAAACTATTATCTCATTTCCAAAGACATCTTCTCTATCTTTGCCTTTGCACCTTCACTCACATTCCTTCCTTTACTTGATAAAACCTTTATCAACATCTCTTCTTGACAACTTAGTATCTGTATCTTTTTTTCCTGATAATATTGTTTATTTATTTATTTATTTATTTATTTATTTATTTATTTATTTACTTATTGAGACAGAGTCTCTCACTGTCACCCGGGCTGGAGTGCAATGGTGTGATCTTGGCTCACTACAACCTCCACTTCCCAGGTTCACACAATTCTCCTGCCTCGGCCTCCCAAGTAGCTGGGATTACAGGTGCATACCACCTCACCTGACTAATGTTTTGTATTTTTAGTAGAGACAGGGTTTCACTATGTTGGCCAGACTGGTCTTGAACTTCTGACCTCATGATCCACCCACCTTGGCCTCCCAAAGTGCTGGGATTACAAGTGTGAGCCACCGCACCTGGCCAATATTGTCCTTTTATATATAGAATTCTCATTTCCCTTTAAAAGTGACTTGGGTGAAATGTCAATCAAGGTCATTGATCTCCTTTTCCCCAGAGATGATAACATAATCCAATCAAGTTCAAATAGATGTTGTTGTCCTCATGGCATATAAATTGTGAGTTTAGTTGCCCAGAGAATGAGAATGATTATGCTTGATTCTCCCTGATGATGATACATTATAAAAATACTGTAATTGTCCTCATTACCTTGCTCTTCTCTACTTATTTTTATACTGATTCTTTTATATGTTACCTAGAAAAGTAAAAGGAATATATATTGCATTAGTGAGACTAAACATATTATTTAATTAAAGGCTAGATATAGCTGGAGTTTCTGTAAGAGAACAACCAAGAAGTTGGGTAGGGTTAAATCCATGACATTTGAAGAGTAGACAAAAGAAGACTTAGGATACCAAGATCAAAACCTAAAACTACTGTGTTCTAAAAAGGGGTTCTCTTCTGCAAGTTTATGGAATTCATCCAAAGATAAAAGAAACAGTGATGGAATATAGGATTTTTAATAATTATACTTATTTATTTTGTCATGAAGACAAATGTAAGGTTTCTGAACATGAGGCAGACTATTATTGTTACTTACAACAATAACTGTATTGGCTCCCCATACTCCATTCTCTTCTTTAGGGTAATGTAATGAGAACCAGATGGCTAGCCATGTGTTTATGAATGAGTATCTCCCATAGAAAAGGAACCAGAACATTATGAGTCTGGAGTTTATATAGAAACCGCTATAGGCCTACTCTCCCCCAATCATTAGAGTGGAAAAGGAAACTAATCTCCCCAATGTAAACAAATATTATTTGTAAAGAAAAATAAATACCTAACATATAACTCTTTAGAATATAGATGACCCTCCTCTGGTTTTATTAAATTTTAAAATGTAAACTTATGGTTTTGGGAGATGAGGAATCTCTACATATTTCCAGAGGTTTCTATTTATTCAATAGTCTGTTAAATTCAAAATCTTGTTCTTTAGCTGAGATGCCAGGTTTTTATGTTCAGAGAAATCCAACCATGCAGAAACATGAAAATGTTTTCTCTACAGTTGAGCGAAGAGTCACTGCTATCTTGCCACAAATAAAAAAATTAAATTTAGTTAGAGATTGGTTAAAGAGAGAATAGGTTGTCTTATGACATAATAAGTTATCTATTATAATACTCATTTAAACATACGGTCAATTTGACCATTTAGAAGAGGTGTTACAATAGGAATTTAGGCATTCAACAAGTCGTCAGACTAGATGACTGTATCATCCGGACATGGCAGGAAACAGATGGCACACTTAAAAAGGGATATAGAAAACAGCTTAATGAATGAATTTTTTTGTAAAGCATGGTATGGTGAAGGGAAGCTAAAAGAAGACAGTGGAGCATCCTGTGACTAGGAACAACAGGAACCATTACCACCGTAAAGTTGAAGATATAAGAGGAGTGTGTGATTGCCAAAACTCTGAGAGCAGAGTCCCTTCCTCTGTGGGAAGGGCCACAAAACAGGAACTAGGGCCTTCGATGAAGAATATAGCCATTGCAGCCTCCTGTGGCCTGGTAGGTAGGATGCTGGGGAAACAAATATTTTGACATCTCTTTGATGTTACTTCTACCACCCAACCTCAATCTTCTGCTGGTACCTTCCATTTGTCAAATCCAACAGGAAAATAGAATGCAAGAGAATCCAGTTGACACTAGCCACAGAGGTCATTCACTCAGTGCACACATCCTTATGGCAAGAAGGCATCTAATAAACCAGCAAATATCTAGCCCAGACACTTAAAAGTACCTGTGAACTTACATGAAACTCAGAAGTCTCTGCTTCTGTGAAACGCTTATCCTATTCAATTCTTTTAAGAAAAGTCACACAGCATGAAGGAAACACTTAAGGGCATAAATGAACAGTTCCTGTATAGAAACAGATAAGTTTAAGTCAGGCATTAAATAAAAATTGACATAACTTGATGTCAAGGGTTAAATGAACCTCCACTAATGGAGAAAACTAAGCTTTACTTGCTCCTGTGTTTTTTGACCCATGTACATTATCCTGAAATCATCAGGCTAGCCCATGAGCCAATTTGCTTTCAAATCTTTTCTTCTTTCAGGCAGACACTGTAAGAGTCAAGGATCTGTACCATCTGGGCCAGATGAAAGGAGACCCAGTGCTGGGTGCCAACAGCATACTGATTACACTACGTTATGAAACATCTCACTCTTTCCCTGTGAGGCTTCACTGAAAAGACTTCACAGACAGTACCATATGTCAGTGAGAGCTGCAGTATCTAGTCAAGAGTTGGGAGAAGCAAGTGTTAAAGCTACTAATTCCTCGTGTTTTAGTTTCAAATCTGTACTCTACAAGTAATAGGGAGAGTTGAAATAAAAATGCTTTTATCTGTCACTTTTCGTATCATTTAAAATTTTGACCGGCAGTCGATAGTAATGGAATCAAGATATTCAAAGCAATTTTATGCTTCCTTCTGTCATAAATTAAAATGTTTCATTAACTAAACAAATTCTCAATGGCATAAATCAACCCACACTAAGTAAATCATAGTGAGAACCAAAGTGTAATTCCATAAAAGTGATTAAGTGCTGGCAAGATACAGTGATATATATCATCTGCAGTAGGGAGACTGATTATTCAGTATCTGTATATTGTATTTTAGACTGGCTAATTTCCTACATGTTAGGTATTTTCCTTGGAAATATTTAAGGAAAAACTATGTATCACATGAAAGTTTATATTTTGGTTTTATTTTGGAATGTTTCTTATCGGAGCCTCTTCATTAGAGTATACGTTGAAATACGGTTAATGGGTGCTTCATGAATTTGAAAACCTATACTGTAAAATATATTTACCCTAGGATGGAAATGACCTTGTCAGTAGAGTCAAATATTTCTAAAGTACAAGATTTATTCTTTCTGATGTTATGAACAATAGATTGCTTTCAATTATTCCTTTTAGAAACTCTTCTTTTGTCATCTGAATAAAGCATGGCAATTTTACAGATTGTATTTAATAGCTTTTAAGAAACATTGATGTAATTATTATATGGATATAAAACAGACAATCAAACAATTATAAACAACTTACTTGTGCAATGCTCTGAGGATGTTTAGTTCTGATGTACTCAGACAACCCCACCACAAAAGCTACTACAACAACCTCTAATCTTGCTTCCATGTTTAACATCAACATTCTGTTCTTCACAGAACAATGAAAGCAATCAAGTAAAAAACGTGAATCAGGTCATAGTACTCACCAGCTCAAAACCTTCTAGTGATTTTCCATCAAAATTAACACGAGACACAGAATCTTCACAATTTCTCCAAGACCCTTCCTCATTTTGTCACTACCCCAGTCTCATGCTTTCCTACTGTTTCAGCTCATTGTGCTTCTTTTATGCAGTCTTCATTCCTGTTTTTCAAACCCATCAAAATGGCCCTCATAACCCTTACCAGCCTAACTCACAATTGATATGCTTCTTTCTCATAGATATTCACATTGCTATCTCCCCTGTCCCACTGCAATTTCTGTTGAAATATCATCTTCTTAGACAGTTCTTAACCATTTTACCTAAATTATTAGCCTCCATCACACCTGATATCTGAATATCCTTACCAAGATTCTTCACTTTCATGTGTTTTATGGGTAGTTTCATATATATGTGTATGTATGTATATATGCGTGTGTGTATATGTTTATGTATATGTACATGTATGCAGAATTATATATAATTTGTTTAGTATCTGTCTCCACTCTTGGGATATAAGTTCTATGTAAGCAGTTTTATTTATTCATGGCATAAATGGGGTCATTCACTTACCAAGAATTCACTAAATTTTTATAAAATTAATACATATAAAACTTTGAAATACATATACTGACATGATAGTCAATGTTATTTGTTATATTTCAATAGATGTTATTTGTAAGATAATATCACTAACTGGGAGTTAATGACAGTTGGATCTTTATTCTCGAATACATTATATAGTTCTGCCCTTATACCTGGACAAGTGAAGCTCCTGTTCCAAGACCCATGCCTCAATGGACTCTGTACTTCAGAGAGGCTCCTTCAAAATTTTCAAAAAATCATTTTAAGATCTGAGCTTGTGGCCAGCAATGCCAAGTAGTTGGAGTGCCCCAGGCTAAACCTAGGTGTACTGATGATTAGTACCCTTTGATGCTTGAGACTAGCCATCTAGGAAGCCCAGTCAGAAATCTGCATGGCCCCAGTTACCTTCTCTTATCATTGGCTTGCTTTCTATCTCTTAACCAATCCCCAACCCCTACATGTGGCATTGACCCGATGCGTTAAGGAACCCTGCCACTGCTGCTTATGAGGCTGTCCCAGGGCCTTGTTGTTAGGTCCTATTTCTGTGAGGATGGAAGCAAGAAGTATTACTTTTGTAGAAATGTGTAGAACTGAACTGCCATAATATTGTGGATCCACTCTCTTTTGGTCACTTTCTCATTTTAGGCTCAGAACATATTCAGAGATAAGAGATACCAACATGTGACTGCCAACCTTTGAGATTGAGCTGCTGTGTGGGCTGTTGGGTTGGCTCGCAGATCTCTGTGTTCCAGATGTAGTGGTACCTCCACACTTGTATTTTAGAGTAGTAGAGGTGACAGCAGGCATAATTTGTCCTGTAATTCTAGTACCAGGGCATCACCTTTCCCCCTTCACAAACACCTCCCTCCTCTAAAACTTCTGAGACCTTTGCTTCATCATACAACATAGGTTTTATTTATTTATTTATTTATTTATTTATTTATTTATTTATTTATTTATATATTGTAGTTCTTTTTTGCCTTAGGCCAAGGTGACGACATCATGATCTCCTAGGTTGGTCTTAAGCCATGCTGGATGAGGGATGGATACTTTTTGCTTGAATTTTACCACTCTTCTCACTCTGCCTATGGGCTCCTTGCCTATGCTGACTGCAGTTTATGGGAGGCAGGTACAGTCAAGGTTGGAAGTGATCACATTCTAGCAATGCAGTCATCATCAGGAAGAATTCACCCGAAGAATGAATTCAAGAAACGACAAAGTTGAAAAATGTTTTAGTTTAACTTTATTCTATAATGTCGAGAGCGGCGAATTCATATGATTAACAAATGCACTGTCTTTCACATTTTCCTGCATTGTCTGTGAAATATTTGCCTTTGTGGTCATGAGTAAAGCATAGGAACAACTTTTGAAAGACTCATTGGAACCCGGTAGTTACTCATGTTACAAGGAACGATGCAAAGTCATGAGTAATGATGTAGCCATCATTAAGTAAAAGGATTTAGTGAACTTCAGAGTTAGAGTACTGAAGAAGACCTATGGATTGAGAAAATTCATGGAGCATCGTGGTGAAGGCAGTAGTTCTGGAAAAGCTACTGGAGATAAGACAGGTGCTAAAGCTGAACCAGCTGATGGGTATGAACCACTATTCCAAGAATCTGGTTAAAATTCAGTCTTTTAGTCATGATAAATTAAAATTATCTTTGTGATAAAAATCCATGTTGTTTTAATAGAGATGGATTCCAAAGAGTCATGGATTGTGAACATTAACAACTTTGCTACAATTTTCTCATGGTGGGATATATGAACTTAGCTACAAATAGCATATTTGATTATAAAGCACATGGATACATGATCTCTTGATATCAAAGGGAAGAGATGATAACTTGGCCCTGCAAAGTATTGTTTCAGGTTCACTGTTTGGACACCAAATAAGTATGTGCATACCTCATCTTTTACTCAAAATTCTAAGTCTGTTAGTATGCTTCATGTAGGCTAATGGATTTAATAATGTGTTTTTAAATCATTTTGTTTGTATAGACAAGGTCCTTTAAGTATTTGCAGGGTCCCCTAAACTGTAGGGACATCCTTGGTGCTAAACTCTGCCTTTAAAATAAAAATAGACCTGCTAAGCCCTGTATCCCTTTTTAATGATAAGATGTACAAGGTGCAATAACTTGATCTTTACCTTAAAGGGTAAGTGCAAGACACTGGGACTCTATAAATTTCACCAATGTATCAGGGCCCTAAAAATTTGTAGGATTTTTTTTTCTTAAACTCGGGCAAGATGTGTCTTACATGAGTATTAGGTTTACTTGCCACTTACTTTTCATAGGTATTATTAGAATTATGACATCAATATACTGCGCCAACATGATCTTCTGCAGATGTCAAAACCCTCATGCGCATTGCGCATCATATTGTGATAAGGAGTGGGAGAGTTAATATAGCTCTGGAAACCATGAATATATATTATTATATTTTCTAAAAGGACAATGGGTTTTTATTCACTTCATTGCTGGTGACTGAAAAAAAAATTCAAATCAATGACCATATAATAAATGTAAAAGGATATTTTGAAATTTTCCAATAAATACATGATATCATACACAGCAATGGGAATTGGTGCTACAGCCTGGTTATGTTTACAACAGTGCATTGACCTCTACTATAATCCAATTTGTTTTTGCAGAAACTATACAAACCAACTGAAGAGAAATATGAAGTATCCTATTATTCCTGCAATCTAAAAACTTGGAATGTAACCCTAATCTCCACAGTTTTTCCAAAAATGTGATATTGCTTCTGACAAAGTCTCCTGACTAGTGTGTGTGTGTGTGTGTGTGTGTGTGTGTGTGTGTGTGTGTAGGTGGATGAGGAGTTGGTAAAGCTGGTTCAAGGACTTTCATTTTACACTTCCTACAATAATGGACATTCTTTCATAGGTCAGAGAACCAAACGTGAGGGTTCCGTCACCATTTATCTATAACCATTCCAATTATGCAGTCAGGGATCAGAGAAAATACCATAAGGTGTGTGCATAGATGCTTTTGGCTCACTGTAAGATGGATGTGAGTCAGGACTCCATCTATATCCTGTATTCCATAGTACCCCACCCTAATAAACTAGTCATAATGATATTTTAAAGCCCATGACATAAGTAATAGTTTAAACCATGATTCTAACAACCTTCAAATTATCTCAGTCTTTTCTTTTCACTGATTTTCTTTTATTCTCATAAATGACTACAGGTCCCTTTGGGAAAGAGTTCAAGGAATATTTATTTTATATATTTTAGTGATAGTCCAAGACTTTTAAAAGACATATTAGCATACATAATCAATGAATTATGAAACTCACAGGCATACAAAGGGGTTAAAAGCTGCTGCTTTGTTACTCTGGCAATAGATATAAGCCTTTGTCCACAAGCCCTTGATTTTTCTTTTTTCTGGTCATGCAGGTCAAAACGTATCATTGTTGATTGCACATCCAATGTTTCCCTAAGAACATCATGGTCTCTGCTCAACTTCATAGGTTCTGGCAGGTCACATGTCCAACAGTTACCTATTTACTGTTGCTGTCTATAATGGTAATTAAATATACCTTGAGGCTGATTGATAATTGCTGCCCCCTAGCCCTCAAGAGGCCAGAATTTTATAATCTCCATTGATCTAAGGGTCCTAGTTCCATGCAAAAATCTCTTGTCAATCCTGGACTCTGAGAACAGTCACCATGGAGCTACTCAAGAATGCTGATGCCCCCATAAATATTTTCCTTAGTGAAGAGAAGGCTTTCTTTTCTCTTCGCAGGACAATCTGACAGATTATCTGGTCATACATGATAAATATGTTTATATTTGTGTGCCTTCTGACCCATTCTTCAATACACTGTAAGTACAATCCGACATGTCTATTTAGTTACTGTACTCTGTCATCATGTTCAAACTTTAAAGAGCAACCCAAGCAAAGTTTTAGAATTGGCTCCTGATTTATTTGGCAGGGCATTAAATTCTAAGGCACAAGATGAGATTTATCTCATATTAATAATTCTTCGCTATCCAGGCTCATATTCTACCCACATCCTCCATTTCAATATTCTCAAAATCCAAACTTACCCATATTTCACTGTTTCTGCTATTACTTATTAACTAGCTGCTACATCTCTTTTTTTTCCATGTGTGCCCCATTCAGACTATGCAGAAAGCTAATATTGCTTATTATCTAGAGGCAATGTGAGAAGTCAGGAGGGGACATTTTGGAGAAAAAGCATTATTTCCAAAAGAAATCTCCATATGTGATTTTTTTGCACAGTCTCCAGGCAGAGATATCTCCCCTCTAGGAAAAGTGAGATTACTTCCACTAGTAATCCAAGTACTGTTCAGCAGAATCCGTTTTCAGGCATATGCACCCAAATGATCCCATCCCTGTTTTCAGGGTTTACATTCTTCCCCATCAAGTCATGATTTTCTGAAATAGGAATCCTATCAAGGCAATAAATTTAGCTTCCTTTGTAATTTTGCCACCTTTCAAATTAAATTCTTGGCTAGATTATCAACACAGTCTTCACTGTAGCTGCAGAAGATGAAGATCTCTTTAAACCACTGTCCTGCAGTCCTGCAGTCCTTCACATTTTCACAGCATGCACAGAATATGGGAATGGCTAACTTGTACCTCTTAGCTTGTGTTAAAGAAGGTTTTTAACCATTTTAATAGCCATTAGCAAATCTGAACCACTGACATTCTTTATATTATCATCTTCCCATTGCCTTCAAATGCTGCAGAGCTTCACACAAGTCCATTTCTTCTATTCTTTCACATCTCCTAATCCAAAATAGTGGGACAGATTATTAATTGTTGTTTCATGGCATCCCGGGAATTGTTGTTGTATAAAACAACAAAAATTTGTTGTTTTATAGTACCCATGTACTGCTAGTAATGGGGTTTTTGTGGCCATTTGATCAGTGCATGATCTAGTTCTAAATCCCATCCCGAGGGTTGCCTTCTAACACCTTTTCCACAACTGCATGTACTAGTAGGCAGATCCTAAAAACAAAGCATTAGACAAGAATTTTATAAATGGTAGTTTATCTGGAAGGTGATCTTTGGAAGCAGAGATGAGGGAAGTAGGAGAGTGACAGGGAAAAGTGAAGAAAAATATAAAATTTATTACTAAGATATCCCTCCTATGGACAACTGGATCTAAATCCTACTCGGGGTCTTCTATGTTACCCTGTAAAGTACATCTCTGAATAAACTCTATGGATGTAGATAAGGAGGCTGAAACATTTAAGCCTCCACTTTCTACCTCACTGGTTAAAGGATAATTACCCCCATGCTCTTCTCTGGGCCTGTATATGAGATAAGAAAACATCTATGACCTTGAAAACAGGAAAAAAATAGAATAAGCTGGAATATTGTAAAACCCAGCTACAGATCAAGTGAGCTGAGAAAATGTTGTTTGCAGAATCACCAATACATGCGACAAGGCCCAGGTAGTTTTATATGAAAAAAATTTGCAAACGTATAACTAACAAATAATCCTCATTTTGCATAAAATATTTCAAAGAGGTAAAAAGGTACAGCTACAAAATCTATTTTGTAGAGCTGATACAACTTTTCAAACAAAGAATAAGAATAGAAAATTCTGTATTAATTTTGTTTGTGAACGCAGATAAAAAATTCTAAAGAAAACATTGACAAATTTAATTTGGCCATGTATTAAAAAGGTAATATCTACTGACCAGGTATACATTATCATAGAACTTCAGGAAAGTTTCAACATTTTAATAAAATCTATCAATGTATCTCAACATACTAATAAAATGAAAGTCCAAATAATCATCCTAACAGATGCAGAAAAATTATGTATTAGAATATAATACATATTCACAATGAAAATCTGCTTAGTAAATTAAAAACAGAAGATAAATTATTTAATGTGGTAAAGATACATGACAGAAATCTCACAGAAAATATAGTCTAGGTTGATATTTTAAAAATATTTCCTTTAAGGACAAAGGTAACTATTATAACCTCTATTTATTTAATATTTTACTTGAAGTTCTAGGTGCAACATCAATTATAAAAAAGAATAGGTAGATAAATTATGAAGAAAAACACATATTTTATCTCTCATTTGCAAACACTATAGTTATTTGCATGACAAATCCAAGGGATTTCATAAACTGTGAGAATGAATTAGTTAATTCATTAGGGTTGTATATTTGTTTGCCAGTGTATAAAATTAAAACCACTGGTATTCTTCATGAATGACCAATTAGAAAATGGAAGACACCAAAAAAAAATATAACATTTTTATAACATATATAACCTATATGAAGTACATTTAATACATATGCATAGGAGCTTTATAAAGTCATTGTAAAATATTATTTAAAAATGTGAGTAACTTTAAAATAAACCTGAATAAATGGAATATTGAGACACATTGATGAAAGAGAAGATTCAATTTTTTAATGATGCCAGCTTTCCTCAAATTATTCAATAAATTTATTGCAAATTTAATTAATAACTCAAAATGATCTTTGAGGCACTAAGCAATTATTCTAAAACTCATATGGAAATTAAAAACTTAAGAAAGAAATACAAATAGATAGACATAAGGGGATTACATAACTTATCAACATGAAGCATAAAACTATAGTGTGATTTGAAATATACACCCATAAAACTATGGAAAGAGTGGAGAGGCAGAAATAAGACAAAGCCTATAAACTAACTTACTGCATTACATGGGCAACATTACAAATTAATGGGTAATAATAAACTATTTAAGAAATGGCATTTGGATAATCAAATCTTAATATTACAAAATGACAACAGATCTCTACTTCAGACTCTACTAAAGTGCAACTTCTGGATATAAAAAAGACAGAAACTGAGGAAAAATATGAGAGGTTGTTTTGACTTCAGGTAAATAAAAAGCATGATAATAGATTTGATTCATTAAAATTAATTTTCACAGAACATGGGATGTCATAGATGATGTTAAAGACCAGCCAAGATTGGAAGTGTTGCCACACAGATAATTGACAGATGTTTAACATACAGAATTCACAAAATTTACAATTTGATAAAGAAAAGGTAAATAAAATGGGCAAAACATATGAAAGTGATGGCAGCAATGGCCTATCTGGAGCAGCTGCTGCAAGGATATGAGCTTCAGCAGGGGAGGGACAACCAGGGCTGCATTCTCCCCAGGGATGTTCTTGGTCAGAGAGCCATGAACAGGCAAGAGGCCCGCCCCATACTGAGTTGGTGGGGCAGGCACCCATGCTCCCATGCTCAGCCACAGCCACCCAGCTGTGGCTCCAGATCCCTGTATACTGGTGCTTTTGGGGGCCTGGGAAGACCCTTGCCCCACAGGCTTGAAACTCTCTGCTCCTGCTCCCTGGCTCTCCATCTCCCAGCACCCACTCCAGGGCAGAACAAGGTTATGGCTGAGTCCAGGTGCCATTGTGACCAGGCCAGGTGTGCATGCATTCGGGGCAGTGCTGACATGCCAGCCCCTAATGCGTCAGCTCCCCCTGGATTTTGGGTGCCTATGAGCATGGGAGGGAGGCTGAAGGGGGTCTGAGGGTGGCTTGGTGCAGGCCTATAGGCACCCCTCACCACAAACTGCCTGGGTACCATAGACAGCATGTTGATGGTGGCAAGGGGCAGACAGAATCCTGGACAGAAAGGGGTAGGTTTCAGGTGAAACTCCACCTTCAAGCTAAGAATGGTCTGAAGCCTGGGGGCCAGGCTGCCAGTTCTGAGTGGAGGCTGTGGCCCAGAATGAGAAGTTATGGGGATTTTTCTGGGCCTGCCCATGGCCACTTATGGACCAATCAGCAGTATGTCCTCCCTTCTGAGCCCATACAATCCCTAGCTTCAGCTAGACTTAGACAGATGTTGGAACTACCAGCTGCAGGAAGGAGCTACCAACTTGGGTTTCCTTGAATTGTTCGGACAACCTGCTTGTGAAAAGGAGCTACCCACTCTGGGTATGAGTTGTTCTGTCACCCAAAAAAGCTCCTCTCCGCCTTGCTCACCCTCCAGTTACCTGCACACCTCATTCTTCCTGGACTTGGAACAAGAACTTGGGACCTGCTGTATGACAGAACTGAAAGAACAGTAACACAAACAGCACTGAAACATGCACCCACTTGCCACACTGCAGGAAATGAGAATAAGAGAAGAGCTATAGTCCTTTGGGGAGCCCAGAAGTAGGGGCTCCCCAAGCCAGGGCTGTGACACCTTCTTTGGGGCTCTGCATATCCTAGTTTCCAAGTGCCACCGTATTCCCCTCATTCGGACATGGGTGCCTGCAGTGGAAGTTGCTTGTGGTACATCTGATCCAGCTGCAGCTTTGCATGGAGTCAGAGCCTGTGCTAGTGCCTGGAGCTGCCCTCCTCCCACCGACAGCAGCAGCTGGCATGCCTAGCTCTGTGGAGTGGCCAGACCCCACACTTGCTCCACTCCACACCTGGTTCACCATTGGCAGGCGTGGAATACGGGATGGTAGTGTGAGCCGAGCATAGCCTGCCAGACCAAGTGGGCATAATGAGCCCAGTAGGCCCAAGCAAAAACTCAGGCAGACGTGCCGCTGGCCACAGAGGATTCCAGCTGGGAAAGTGACACCCTAAGGGTCTCATGACAAAAGCATGACACAAAAGAGGAAACTTGAGTAGCATGACACAAAAGAGGAAACTTGAGGAAAAAATACTCAGCAGTTTTAGTTATCCGTGATTAAATGATATGAAAAAGAATGCTATGAAAACCAAAGAAACCACAATATTATGCCACTTTACATTGGTAAGAAATTTATAAAATCATGATGGGAATTAGTAAAATAATTTACTGTACACTAAAATTCCTAAATTCCAATTGTAAGTGAAAGGAACAACCATAAAAAAACTTCTGTTTACATACACTAGAATACATGTAGAACTGAAAGAACGGTAACACAAACAGCACTGAAACATGCACCCAGGAACCGTGGAAGTATTTTTTCTCTCTCTTTCTCTTTATTTTTAGTTTCTTATAATGAGGGCACTTTACATGAGATCTACCCTCTTAACAGACTTTTGAGTGCACAATACAGTATTGTCAATTAGAGCAACAATGTTAAACAGCAGATATCTAAAAATTATCTAGCATAACTGAAACTGTATATACTTTGACAACTCAGTTTCCCTCTTCTTCCAGATTCAATGATTTTGACTATTTTAGGTACGTCACAGAAGTAAAATCATACAGTATATGTACTGTTACTGGCTGATTTCCCCTAGTATCATGTCTTCTAGGTTCATTTACACTGTTGCATATTGCAGTATTTTCTTTTTTTAAAGCTGAACAATAGTCTATGGGATGTATATACATTTTCTTTATGCACTCATTAATCATCGGTCATTTAGGTTGTTTTCACATCTTGGCTATTGTCAATAGTGCTGCCATCAACATAAAAATGCTAATATATCCTCAAACCCTGATTTCTATTCTTTTGGGTAAATACCCAGAAATGAGAGAGCTTCAAAATGTGGTAGCATTATTTTTAGTTCTCTAAAGAACCTCTATACTGTTCTCCACAGCAGCTGTGTCATTTTGCGTTGCTGCTAACAATGTAAAAGGTTCCAATGTCTGCACATTCTTGCCAACACTCTTTTTTTTTGTTTTTGTTTTGTTTTTAAATAATAGGCATCCTACAATATGTGATGTGATATTGTGATTTTAATTTGTATTTCTTTAATCATTAGTGACATTTAGTATCTTTTTGGACATTTATCTCCCATATGTATGTTCTTTTTGGGGGAAAATGTCTATTTCAGTTCTTAACCCATTTTAATAGAGTTATTAGTTTTCTCTTGTTGTTGTTTTGTTGTTGAGTTGTTTGAGTTTCTCAGACATTTTGGAAATTAGCCCCCAGTCAGATATATGATTTCTAAAATTGTTCTACCAATCTATAGGTTCGCTTTTCATTTTGTTGATTGTTTCCTTTGCTGTGAAGAAGCTTTTTAAGTTTGATGTAGCCCCGCTGGTGTATTTTCACTTTTGTTGCCTGTCCTTTTGTGCCCTATTTATGAAATTATTGCGAAGAAGAATGTAATGAGTAATTTCTCTATAATTTCTTCTAGGAGTTTTGCAGTTTTAGGTCATACATTCAAGTCTTTAGTCCATTTTGAGTTCGTATTTGTGCACAGTATAAGATAAAAATTCAATTTCGTTTTTTTCATGACTATCTGGTTTTTCCAACATTGTTGTTGAAAAGTCTAATCACTTTCTGACATGTATTCTTGGCATTTTATCAAAGAACAGTTGTCCATACTCATGGATTTATTTCTGCACACTCTATTTGCTTCTATTAGTCTATATGTCTGTTTTGATGCCAGTACAATACTGTTTTAGTAATTGTAGGTCTTCTCTTATTCTCGTTTCCAGCAGTGTGGCAAGTGGGGGCATGTTTCAGTGCTGTTTGTATTACTGTTCTTTCAGTCTGTGTTACTCTTCTTTCAGTTCCGCCATATAGCAGGTCTTATAAATCAGGAAGTGTGATGTCTCCGTAGTTTGGTTCTTTTTCAATAGTGTTTTGGCTACTTTGGGTCCTTTGTGATTCCAGATAAATTTAGAATTGTGTTTTTAATTTCTGTTAAAAATTCCATTGGGATTGTGATGAGGATTGCAATTTATAAATTGCCATTGGATACTATGAACATTTTGTCAATGTTTTGTCTTCCAATTAATGAACATGGGATGTGTTTCCATTCGTTTCTGTCTTCTTTAGTTTCTGTCATCAACGTTTTGTACTTTTCAGTGTGCAAGTCTTTCAATTCTATATTAGGGTTCGGAAGAACAGCACCAATAGAATATATGTATATACAAAAGGGAGTCAATTAAGGAGAATTGGCTCATGCAATTACAAAGAAAAGTCCTACAATAGGCCATCTACAAGCTGGGGAAAGAGAGAAGCTAGTAGTGTGGCTGAGTCCAACTCCCAAAGCTTCAAAACCAGGGAAGCTGACATTGCAGCTCTTAGTCTGAGGCAGAAGGTCCAAGAGCCCCTGAGAAGCCACGAGTGCAAGTTCCAGAGTCCAAAGGCTGAAGAACCTGGGGTCTGAAGTTCAAGGGCATGAGGAGATGAAGCAAGTGTCTGGGATGGGAAGAGAGAGAGCCAGAAAACTCAGCAAGTAATTTTATTCCCTCTTGTTCTTCCTGCTTTGTTTCAAATGTACTAGCAGTGAACTGGATTATGTCCATCCACACTAAGGGTGGGTCTTCCTCTCCCAGGCCACTGACTCAAATATCAATTTCTGGAAACACTCTCACAGACACTCCCAGAAACAATATTTAGCAGCCATCTAGCCATCCCTCAATCCAGTCAAGTTGACACTTAACATTAACCAGCACAACATCACTGCCTGTCAACTTTGAATCTATAAACACCTCCTTAAATTATACTTACTCTACAAATAAAGACAATAACAATTTTGTAATTTCATCTAACATAATAAAACTACCATTTGTACAACTGAAAATCCACTAATCTTTAACATAACAGGTGTACATAAAATTAGCAACACCTAAATGCTGATATGAAGTCAATACATCTTATGTTACATGATAAGGGAATGAGAAAGGAAATAAAACAAAGATGATTGCATAATACAGGTATATGTATGTACAATCATATTCTTAGCAAAATAAGGAGGAAATAATCATGGCAATAACAGTCCTCATTTCTGTTACAGGTCATGTGGTCCTCACTGGTATTGACAGCTACCTTCTTCTATTACTCATCCTGTATTCTCTTTGCTTTCAGGAAGCACCTCAGGTGGTTGTGGTTTCTTATTTGGTGAAGTGACCCAAACTTTCATTTCTGAAGGGTCTGGGCCATTTTTAGTCCTGCTTAGACTGGTTGTTATAGTTTCCCACTGACCTTAATTACTGGGCAGTGTAGTTCTAAGAGATGCTCTACAGGATCTCCTATATTCCAGATATACTCTTCCTTACCTCCATTGTGGAGTAGTAGTCTGATTTTATGTTGATAATCCAAGTCGATCGCCTCAGCCAACACCAAAACTCCCTTCTTAGCCTGTTGACTTAGTGGCAGGTGGAGACCCAACTGGCAAGGTGGCATTCTTAACTTTCAGTTCAATGGAATCATTGTTGTATCTCCTATTGACAGCATTTCTCCCTCTGGAACTAAGTCCTCTAGGCCAGCCATAATGTCATGAGAACAGGAAGCAAACAATTTTGCCAATGGGTCACTTTGGATAATGAGTGGTACCACTTCCACTTCTATGTCTTGATTCCTTGACCCATTAATCCTGGCTATGAGAGAAGTAGTACCATATATTGGATGCTGATTCATAGCATATATACCCTTCTGAAGAACTTTGCTGCTGCCCTACAAAGAATTATCACCTATTCGGCACTGTAATCGTGATTTCAAAAGGCCATTGCACTTTTCCCTTAATGCAGCTGCTTCAGGATGATGGGCAACATGGTAAGGCCAGTGAATGCAATGAGCACAAGCCTTTGCTACACTTCTTTGTCTGTGAAGTAAATTCCTTGGTGAGAAGCAATGCTGTGTGTAATACCATGGAGATAGATGAGGCATTCTGTGAGTTCAAGTGTGGTGGTCTTGGAAGAAGCATTGCATTCAGGAAAAGCAAACCCATATTGAAAGTAAGTGTCTATTCCAGTACGGACAAACTGCTACCCATTTCATGATGGAAATCATCCGAAGTAATCAACCTACCATCAGCTAGCTGGTTGATCACCCTGAGAAATGGTGCCATATTGAGGACTCAGTGTTTCTCTCCACTGTTAGACTGGGCACTCAGCAGTGGTGGTAGCCAGGTCAGACTTGGTGATTTGCAGTCCATGTTGCTAAGCTCATTCATAGCCTCCATTCTTTCTACCATCACCACTTTATTAATGAGCCCAGAGGTGGCTGAGTAAAGGGGCTATGTGGTGTTCAGAATACAGAGCAAGTCATCCTATCCACTTGATTATTATAATCCCCCTCTGCTGAGGTCACACTTTTGTGAGCATTAACATGACACACAAAGAGCTTCACATTTTTTTGACCACTCAGAGTGGTTCATTTACATACCTCTTCACCAAATTTATTTGTTGCCAAGTATCCAATCATGTTCCTTTCAAGACTCTGGTCACCCAGTCAAACAATTGGGTACAGCCCGTGAATCAGTATATAATCACGCATCTGGCCATTTCTTTTTCCAAGCAAAGTGCACAACCAGGTGCATTGTTCAAAGTTCTGCTCACTGGAAAGATTTCCCTTCACCACCCTCCTTCATGGATGTCCCAAAAAGGTCCGGTAGTGCTGCAGCTGTCTACTTTCGGGTAGTGCCTGCATATCGTGCAGAACCATCTGTAAACTAGGGCCTAGTATTCTCTTCCTGTAAACTTCAAGCTCCTCATATGGAACTCCCTATGAGGTCATAGGTGCAGGCTTGGAGAGATAAGGCAGGGTGGCATGGGTGGGGACCCTGGGCATTTGGGCCACTTCCTTATGTAACTTACTTGTGCCTTCAGGACTTGCTCAAGACTGATCATGTGTACGCCACTTCCATTTGATAATGGAATGCTACTATGCACATCCAACTTTATGGCTAGATGGGTCAGAAACACGCAGTTCATACTATGAAGTTCAGATTGCATGATAACTTGATGACTCATAGTCAAATGGTCACTTTCTATCAAGGGCAGTGGCAGGTCATGACCTGTCTCTCAAAAGACTAGTTATCTGCAGAAGATGGTAGGAGCTTGCTCCAAAACCCTAAAGGCCTTTGTTGTGACTCATTTACAGGGCCCTACCAAAGGCTCCAAACAACCTCCATATCTGCTGTTTGGGCACCTCAAGTACCATTGGATCTGCTGGGTCATATGGCACAAGTGGCAGAGTAGCCTGGACCTGTTGCAGTGCCTTCTTCTGTTCTGGGACTAACAGTCTTTTTTTTTTTTTTTTTTTTTTTAAATTTGTTTATTATACTTTAAGTTCTAGGATACACGTGCAGAACGTGCAGGTTTGTTACATAGGTATACACGTTTCATGGTGGTTTGTTGCACTCATCAGCCCATCATCTACATTACCTATTTCTCCTAATGCTATCCCACCCACCAGGCCCTAGTGTGTGACGTTCCCCTCCCTGTGTCCATGTGTTCTCATTGTTCAACTCCCACTTATGAGTGAGAACATATGGTGTTTGGTTTTCTGTTACTGTGTTAGTTTGCTGAGAATTATAGTTTCCAACTTCATTCACGTCCCTGCAAGGGACATGAACTCATCTTTTTTTGTGGCTGCCCAGTATTCCATGGTATAGACTTGCCGCATTTTCTTTATCCAGTCTATCACTGATGGGCATTCGAGTTGGTTCCAAGTCTTCGCTATTGTGAACACTACCACAATAAACATATGTGTGCATATGTCTTTGTAGTAGAATGATTTATAATCCTTTGGGTATATACCCAGTAATGGGATTGCTGGGTCAAATGGTATTTCTGTTTCTAGATCCTTGAGGAATCACAGAAGGAGATGAATTAACAGCCTTTTGTATCACTCAATAAATAGACCAGAGTACCACATCCAAATGAGTTATATATTGCCTGCAAAATAAAATTCAAATAGACTGATTTGGTTTGGCTCTGTATCCCTACCGAAATCTCATCTTGAATTGTACTCCCATAATTCCCACGTGTTACGGGAGGGACCTGGTGGGAGATAATTGGATCATGGGAGTGGTTTCCCACCTATTGTTCTCATAGTAGTGAATAAGTCTCACGAGATGTGATGGTTTTATCAGGGTTTCTGCTTTTCTGTCTGCCTCATTTTGTCTTTGCCTGGTGCCATCCATGTAAGACAAGACTTGCTCCTCCTTGCTTTCCACCATGATTGTGAGCCTTCCCCATCCATGTGGAACTGTAAATCCAATTAAACCTCTTTCTTTTGTAAATTGTCCAGTCTCAGTCATGTCTTTACCAGTAGCATAAAAATGGACTAATACATAGATCTGCTAGACTAATATATAGATCCCCTTTCTTGGTTGTAGGGGGGACCAAATTCAACAACTTATATCCTTTACCTTAGAAGGAATATTTTGAAAAGCCCCATACCACTGGATCCTAGAAATTTCACTTAGGTAAAAGAGTCTGAATTTTAGTCTGATTTATTTCCCACTGCCTACATGAAAAGGTCTCACGAATAAGTACAGAGTGGTATATCCCTGAGGTAGGATAGTGAAGGTATATTTCTGGCCTTGCCAGCTGAAGGCAAATTGCTTCTGGTGGGCTTTATGGACAGGTATGTAGAAAAAGGCATTTGCCAGATCAACAGCTGCATGCCAGGTACCAGGAGATGTGCTAGTTTGCTCAAACAATGAAATCACATCTGGTACTGCAGTCACCATTTGGTTAAGCTTATAGGAATCCATTGTCATTCTCCAAGATCCATCTGTCTTCTGCACAAGCCAAACAGAAGCATTAAATGGCGATGTGGTGGGGGATCATCATCCCTGCATCTTTCAAGTCCTTCATGGTGGTACTAACCTGCAATCCCTCCAGGGTTGCAATATTGCTTTAGATTTACTATTTTTTTTAGGTAGGGGCAGGTCTAATGGCTTCCATTTGTCCTTTCCCACCATAATAGCTCTCACCCCACAGGTCAAGGAACAAATGTGGCATTCTGCCAGATGCTAAGTGTGTATATTCCAATTATTCATTCTGGTAGTGGGAAAATAACCATAGCATGGATCTGGAGACACACTGTAAGTTGGACCAGAGATAAAACACCTGTAATTATCTCAACTCCATAAGCCCCTATACTAACTGGAAGGCCACAATGACATTTTGGGTCCCCTGTTATCAATGCCAGTTCAGAGTCAAGGTCCAGTAGTCCCTGAAAGGTCTGATTATTTCCCGTTCTCTAAGCACATTTATCCTGATAAAAGGCTGGAGGAAGAATGGGGGACAAGTTAACAGTATAAATTGTTGTTAGTATAAAGGATTCCTTCCTAAAGGAGACCTGGCCTCTCCTTTATTCAAGGCCTTCTGGTTCTGGCATCCTGGTTCTGTAAACTGGCTCAAATCTGGAAATTGATTGAAGAGTCATAAGATTCTGGTTTTATAATTCAAATTAGACTTTTGTTCAGTTGCCCTGGAAGGTTCCTGCTTATACAGTTCAAATAAGAATATAGTAGGCTTCCTATCAACTTCGCTTCTAGGAACACAGTGATTAATTAGCCATTGCCACAGTTTTACATGAATCAGGCTATTCTGATTCTTGGTTTGTCTCTGCTGTCCATTTCAGTAACTACACCCATCTTGCCTTTGACAGCTGAATGCCTCCACCTGGTCCCTGCCACCTTGGGATCCAATTATTCTCATTTCATTTAAGTTTTTCAACTGAGTGCACTTCCCATTGTAAGATGTAGCATACAGAGAAGAGCAATCACAGAGTTCTTTAAGGATGCTGGTGCTCCCCTCACAGATCTATTTCACAAGGTATTGGTGAAGGGTATGTCTTCTGGACTTTCCAAGTTGGAGTAAGTAAGTTTAAAATGACAAAAGGACTTAGTCATTACAGTCTCCCTATGACTTCAGGTCCCTTCTTCTGTATTAAACCAAGGGAAATCAGGCATTTTCAGATCACTCACAGTGGGCCATCTTTTAATGCATTTTCAGATCACTCACAGTGGCCCACTCACAGTGGGCAATCTTTTAATGCACAACTCTCTAAACAATTCATGCCAAATACTATCAATGCTCTCCATACTATTATAAGTAGAGTCCTTAGCATTTTTAGATATAATCGGACTACAGAGTCAATTTCAGAAACCCCAAAACTAATTTAAAAAGTTAAGCCTTTAAATTCTGTCCCTCTAGAACCACTCCTGGTACCAAAACTTGTAGTAGTCAGGATTCTTCAGAGGGAGACTATACATGGAAAAAAAAAAAAAAAACCCAAATATATATATATATATACATATAAAATAAAATGGAGTTTATTAGGGAGAATTGACTCACATGATTACAAAGTGAAGTACAATAGGCCACCTGCAAGCTGGGGAAAGAGAGAGGCTAGCAGCATGGCTCTGTAGAAGTCCAAAAGCCTCAAAAGCAGGGAAGCTGACAGTGGAGCTCTCAGTCTGAGGCAGAAGGCCCAAGAGCCTCTGAGAGGCCACTGATGCGAGTCCCAGAGTCCAAAGACTGAAGAACCTGGAGTCTGAAGTTCAAGGGCATAAGGAGAAGCAAGCGTCTGGCATGGGAAGAGAGACAGCCAGAAGACTGAGCAAGCAAGCTCAATTTGTCTTCTTCCTGCTTTGTTCCAGCTGCACTGGCAGTTAACTGATGGTGTCCATCCACATGGCGGGTAGGTCTTCCTCTCCCAGTCCACTGACTCAAATGTCAGTGTCCTCTGGCAACATCCTCACAGACACTCCCAGAGACAATACTTTACCAGCCAACTAGGCAGCCCTCAATCCAGTCAAGTTGACACCTAATAATAACCATTATAACCACCTTATTAAGTTTATTTCTAATTATTTTATTATTTTTGATGATTTTGTAAATAGGACTGTTTTCCTAACACCTTTTAGGTAGTTCATTGTTAGTGTATAGAAATGCAACTGATTTTTATATGTTGATTTTGTATTCTGCAACTTCATTGAATATTTCTATTGGTTTTAACAGGTTTCTTTTAAGTCTTTAGGACTTTCTATACATAAGATTACATCATCTACAGACAGACAGTTTTACTTCTTCCTCTCTGAGGTGGATGCATTTTAAGAATTTTTTAACATAATTGTTCTGGTAGTTGAATAGAATTGCTAAGCATGGGCATTTTTTCTTCTCTTGATTTTACAGGAAATACATTCGTTTTTTATGATTGATAATGATGTTAAATTTTCATATACATCCTTTACTGTGTTGAAGTAACTTCCCTCTAGTTTTTAATTTACCATGAAATTATGTATATTTTTTGCATTTTTTGAGAAGATCATATGATTTTTATTCTTCATTCTGTTAACATGGTATGTCACATTAATTTTCTTTTATGTGAAGAACTAACCCTGCATGCTGAAGATTAATCACACTTGGTCAAGGTGTATGATCATTTTAATGCACTGTTGATTTTGATTTGCTGGAATTTTATTTTGTTGAATATTTTTGCAAGTTTTTTTTCAGATTTATTAGCCTGTAGTTTTCTTTGCTTGTGATGTCTGTGTTTAAATTTGGCATCAGGGTAATGCTGGCTTCATAAAAGAAGTTTGGAAGCATTCTCTTCAATCTGTTGGAAGAGTTGTATTAATTCTTCTTTTGATGTTTGGTAGACTTTACTAGTAAAGCAGTCTTTCTACAGGCTTTTTATTTGGGGAGAGGTGTTTGATTACTGTTTCAATCTCCTTATTAGTTATAGATCTATTCAGATTGTTTTTAATAATTCAGTCTTGGCAGCTTGTATGTTTCTAAGAATTGATCCATTACTTCTAGGTTATCCAGTTTCTTTGTGATTTCATAGTAGTCTCTTATGATACATTTTATTTCTGTGGTATTAGTTGTATTGTCTCCTCTTTGATTTCTGATTTTATTTATTTAAGTCTATGAGTCTTCTCTCTTATTTTCTTAGTTTAGCTAAAATTTTGTCAATTTTATGTTTTCAGAAAATCAACTCTTATGATATTTTTTGGCTTTTCTATCCTCTATTTTTAAATTTCTGTTCTAATCAGTAATCAGTATTATTTCCTCTTTTGGGGTAACTTTGAGCAGAGTTTATTCTTCTTTTTCTAGATCTTTGAGATGTAAAGTTAGAATTTTAAAATTTTGAGACATTTATTCTTTTTAAATGTGGGTGTTTATCACTGTAAACTTCCCTCTTGGTACTGCTTTTGCTACATTCTACATGTTTTTGTATGTCATGTTTTCATTCCTGTTTGTGTCAATGTGTGTGTGTGTGTGTGTGTACATTTTTGGTTTTTTGTGTTTGTTTGTTTTTGAGACAGAGTCTAGCTCTGTTGCCCAGGTTGGATTGCAGTGGCACAATCTTGGCTCACTGCAATCTCCGCCTTCCGGATTCAAGCAATTCTCCTACCTCAGCCTCCCAAGTAGCTGGGATTATAGATGCGCACCACCACACCCTGCTAATTTTTCTATTTTTAGTAGAGATGGGGCTTTGACATGTTGGCCAGGCTGGTCTCAATCTCCTGACCTCGGGTGATCTACCCGCCTCGGCCTCCCAAACTGCTGGGTTTACAGGTATGAGCCACTGTGCCTGGCCTGTCTCAATATATTTTAAATTTCCCTCTTAATTTCTCTATTGAACCATTTATTGTTTAATAGTGTGTTGTTAAGTTGCAAACATTTGTGAATTTTGTAGTTTTCTTTCAGCTATTGATTTCTAGTTTCAGTCCATAGTGGTTGGAAAAGATACTGGATATAATTTTAATCTTATATTTGTTAAGAATTGATCTGTAACCTAACATGATTGATGGTCTATTTGAAGAATATTCCATGTGTGTTTGAGAATAATGTATATTCTTCTGCTATTGGGTGAGAATTTAAATATGTCTGTTATTCCATTTAGCCTATAATATTGTTGAAGTCTGCTGTTTCTTTGTTGATTTTCTGTTGCTTATTCTATCCATTATAAAAGTGGGGTATTAAACTATTGAATTATTAATGTATTCTGCCCATTTCTTTTTTTCAGTTCTGTCAATGTTCCCTTTCAAATGTAAGTGTCCAATTTTGGATGCATGTATATTTATAATTGTTCTATTTTCCTGTTGAATAGTCATTTGTATCATTATATAACGTTCTTCTTTGTCTCTTGTGACAGTTTTTGACATAATGTCTATTTTAATTGACATAAATACAGCCACCTCTGCTCCCTCTTGGTTACTATTTCCATAGAATACATTTTCCTGTCCCTTCACTTTCAGAAGTTCTTAAATCTAAAGTGAGACATTTGTGGCTAGCAGAGTCGGATCTTATATTTCTTATTTTAAAAAATCCATTCAGCCATTTCATGTCCTCTCATTTGGGAGTTTAAACTATTTACATTTGAAGTAAATAAAGTTATGTACCCATGTATCGCACAATGACCTTTGGTCAGTGATGAACCACATATTCAAGATTATAGTAGATTAAAATGGTGCTAAAATATTTCTATTACATAGTGGAGTTGTAGCTGTCATAGCATCATCGGACAACATGTTACTCATGTGTTAGTGGTGACGTTTGTATAAATAAACCAACTGCACTACAAGTCATATAAAAGTCTGGCACAAACAATTATGTACAATACATAATACTTGATAATGATGATAAATTACCACAATTATGGCTTATATTTTTACTGTACTATACTTTTTATTATTATTTGAGAGTGTACTCCTTCTATTTATTAAAAAAATTAAAGTTAACTGCATCATGGCCTCAGGCAGGTCCTTCAGCAGGTCTTCCAGATACCAGCAGTGTTATCAAAGGACATGACAGTTCCATGTGTATTATTGCCCCAAAGACCTTCCAGTGGGACAAAGTGTGAAGATAGAAGACAGTAATACTGATGATCCTGATCCAATGTAGGCCTCAGATAATGTATGTGTTTGTGTCATAGTTTTAACAAGAAAGTTTAAAAAGTAAAAATAAATAAAAACAGTTTTAAATAGAAAAATGCTTATAGAATAAGGGCATAAAAAAGAACGTATTTTTGTACAACTGTACAATGTGTCTGTGTTTTAACCTAAGCATTATTACAGGAGTCAAAACGTTAACAAAAATTTAGAAGTATATGAAGTTAAAATGTTACAGTAAGCTGAAGTTAATTTCTTATTGAAGAAAAGTATTTTTAAATAAATTTAGTTTAGCCTAAGTGTGCAGTGTTTATAAAGTCTACAGTAGCATACAGTAATATCTTATACCTTCACATTCGCTTATCATTCACTCACTGACTCAATTAGAGCAACTCCAGTCCTGTAAGCTTCATCTATGGTGTGTGCCCTACACAGGTGTAGCTTTTCTTTTCTTTTTTTTTCCCTGAATTTTCTTTTTATTTATTTATTTATTTATTTATTTATTTATTTATTATTATTATACTTTAAGTTCTAGGGTACATGTGCATAACATGCAGGTTTGTTACATATGTATACTTGTGCCATGTTGGTGTGCTGCACCCATCAACTCGTCAGCACCCATCAACTCGTCATTTACATCAGGTATAACTCCCAATGCAATCCCTCTCCCCTCCCCCCTCCCCATGATAGGCCCCGGTGTGTGATGTTCCCCTTCCCGAGTCCAAGTGATCTCATTGTTCAGTTCCCACCTATGAGTGAGAACATGCAGTGTTTGGTTTTCTGTTCTTGTGATAGTTTGCTAAGAATGATGGTTTCCAGCTGCATCCATATCTTTTAAATATTTTGTACCATACTTTTACTATGCCTTTGCCTAGTTTAGACATCTTTAGATACACATATACTGACCATTGTCTTATGATCACCTACAGTATTCAGCACCGTAACATGCGGTACAGTTTTCTAGCCTAGGAGCAATAGACTATACCATATGGCCTATATGCATAGTAGTTTGTACCATTTAGGTTTGTGTAAATACACTCGATGGTGTTTGCACAATGATGAAATTGCCCAAAGAGACATTTCACAGAACATATCCTTGCCATTAAGTGATGCTTTACTATGCTGATATGGAACAATTTTCTACTTCCCTTTTCAAAACTAAGTTGTTTGTCTTATAGTTCTTTTGTTCCTTCTTTTTCTCTCTTCCTGGTTTCTTTTGTGTTTTGTTAATTTTGTTGTTGACATGAATTGATTTTTTTCTATTTTGTGTAATTTCAATGGTACATTCTTTTTGTGATTCCATGGGGCTTACGTAAGTTATCTTTAATTATAACAGTCTTTTTAAAGTTGATAACAACTTCAATCACAAACAAAAATTCTATATTTTACCCTCAGACACACTTTATGTACTAATGCCACATTTTACATCTATTTATATTGTGCATTTGTTTCATACTTTTAGTTACAGTTATTTTAAATACTTTTGTAATTAACATTTGTACTTGAATTAAAAGTTATTTAATGATCACCATTCCAATAATACACGTTCTGGTTTTGTCTACATAGTTAGCTTTACCAGTGAGCTTTATACTTTCTTAAACTATTGCATCACTGTTTCTCTTTGGTTCAAGTTGAAGAATTATCTTTAGCATTTCTTGTAAGGCAGATCTAGTAGTGATGAATGACTTCAGTTTCTATTTGTATGTGAAAGTCTTTATCTATCTTTCCTTTTTGAAGGACAATTTTGCCAGGTATAGTATTCACACTTGACAGGTTTTTTTTTTTTTTCTTTTTTTCAGCATTCTGAATATATCATCTCATTCACTTTGAACTGCAGAATTTGTGGTGAAAAAACCCACTATTAGTCTTATTAATATTACCTCGTGTGCGACAAATCACTTTTCTCTTGCAGATTTCAAAATTCTCTTTGTCTTTGACATCTGAAAATATGACTATAATGTGTCTCAGTGTGAATTTCTTTAGATTCTTCTTACTTGAGGTCATTTGGGTTTTCTGTATGTGAATGTGAATTTTCTTGCCCAGATTTAGTAAATTTTCAGTTATTATTCCTTTGCATAATCTTTCTGCTCCTTTATTACTCGTCTTCTTTTCAGACTTCTATAATACATATATTGTCCAACTTAATGGCATCTCATAAGTTCTGTCATAAGCTTTCTTCACTCTTTTTCATTGCTTTTTCTTCCTCCTCTGACAAGATATTTTCACATAATCTATCTTTAAGCTGACTGATAATTTCTGCTTGCACTAGCCTGCTTGCTATTTAACTCTTTCATTGAAATTTTCATTCTTTTATTATATGTTTCAGCTCAAAGATTTTTTAAAAAAATTTTATTGCCAAAATTCTTACTTTGTCATGCATTGTTCTCCCGAGCTCATTGAGCCTATTTATGACAATTATTTTGAATTACCTCTCTGATAATTTATATCTCTGCTTCCTGAGGGTTAATTCCTGGAGATTTATCTTGTGTCTGTATTGTGGGTATATTTCTGTGTTTATTTCTTTGGGCTTTCTCCCAGAAAATTTGGAACTTCTGCACATTCAACTCTTTGCCTCTCAGGGAGAGGCTGGAAGCTGAAGCATTTCACCACTTACCCTGTGTTGAGCCATGGGAAAAGCTGTGGTGAAAGCTCACATGGTAGTTCAACCTACCAGCTTGCTTCATGTAGCCCCCAAAGATCTAGTCTATGCTGGACCTTCTCAGCGCTTTAAGACAGGAGACATAAAAGCCAGTCCCTCAGATAGCACCCAGAAATTTGCGACACTGGGTGTGCTATCCAAGTCTTTTCCTACCCAAGGAGTAGCTGGGGGCTGAAAGTTATTTTTTGCTTCACTCACCTCTGTGTTGAGCCAGAGGGAGGGGCTTTGTTGAATACCTGCATGCTAGTTAAAACCACTGCCTTTGTTATGTCAGGTCCCATCATCACTCCAAGACGGTAAGATAAAAGCCACTCTCTTGGGCAATAACAAGAAAAATTGAGATGTGGATATGCTGTCCAACTCTCTGCATCCTCAGAGAGAATCTGAGGATTTCCTCACAACTGCATGTACAGTGCTGTGCCAGGGTGGGGATTATGGTGAGAGGGTGTTGCTAATTTAAATGTGACTGGCTTTGTACTCATCAATGGTACAGGAGCTTTTCCACTAGTTCCTAGATTTCTCATGAAAACAATTGATTTGCATATTGTCATTATAATCGTGTGTCCCTAGGGGGAAAGAGAGTCCAGGGCTTCTTGTTTCACCATGTTGTGGATGTCACTTGGAAGTTCTTTCATTCATTTTTTGAGTTAGGGTCTCACTCTGTTGCCCAGGCTGGTATGTAGTGGCGTGATTATAGTTCACTGCAGCCTTGAACTCCCAGCTTCAAACAATCCTTCTACCTCTACCTCCCAAGTAGCTGGGATTATATTCATATACTATATGCCTGGCTAATTTTTAAATTTTTTGTAGAGACAGGGTCTCACTATGTTGCCAGGGCTAATCTAAAACTCCTGCCCTCAATCAATCCTCCTGTCTTGACCTTCCAAAGTAGAAGTATTTTTTATTGCAGGGAAAACTAGAAGCAATTTAAATGGAAAAAGATAAATGAAGATCAATGAAGTATACTAATATAATGTAATATATATAGCTGCTTCTATTAATGAAAAAGATAGAAAAAATTCCAAATAATGAATTTAAAAGTAAATTGAAGAATAAAAACTGACATATATCATTGATATAATTAAATAGTACTATATGTTTGTCATCAATAATATACTAATATTTGACAAAATATTAATATGGGTCGATATAACAATAAAAGAAAACTATGGTCCTTCATTTAAATTAAATAAAATAATTTGCCAGGCAGTTAGTAGACATTGGAAATAAAGTTGCTGAATAACTGTAACCCTTTGAAGAATTTATAGACCAGTAGAAAAAAAAAAATTCTAAAAAAAAAATAAAAATAAAAAAAAGAAAAAAAAAAAAAAAAAGAAAAAAAAAAATTCTAAGGCAGCGACACTGGTGATGGTATCAAGAAGAGAACAGAGGTTTTGGTAAATGTGCATAGTAAGGTAAACATGTTAAATCCATTTCCTGCTTCCTATCTTTTTGAGCCATTTGATTCCTTTATTTACAGTTTACCAAAGAAGTTCCAGCATTTCATCTTCCTTTAATATAAGCCACCGTGGGCCTACATTTTAGTCAACCAGTCAATTAAGCAATAGAGATACTGCTGGCTTAGCTGCTCATGGTAATATGTGCTAAATTCAGAATCTCTGGGCCATCTTTCCATATCAATAATTTAGCTCAATCCATCAGCATTTTCCTTTCTCCCTGGTATAATTACTTTACAATCCATTCACAATATATACTCCAAAGTCTCTACAGGTGTTAAATGGATAATAACTATAAAAATATTTTGTTGTGTATAGCATCTTGTCTCATTTCCAATTTTGGTATGTACTCATCCTGTTGTGGTGGGTATGTGTTTATTTCCCTGTGGCCTGCTGATATTTGAACTTAGTTATGGATCAAGGAATAATCAGGGTGTTAAGCATGATTGTTAAGGAGGATCAGTATTCACCTTAAATGCAATTAACTCATACTTGATGATTATGTTTTTCAGACAAAGGGAGACAAGGCTGATAATGAAAGCTTAAATTTCAATGCATAGAGTTTAGCTAGTAGTATGAGTGGGAGAAGGAATTCTACAGGGAGCCAATACACAGCAAAGGATCAACAGCATAAAAGGGCATGGTGAGAGGGAGGAGTCCCACATACAGTGGAGTACACAATAATGCGGTAACGCCTGAGACGCAAGTCAGTAATAATTAAAGGAAGACCACATCACAAGTGTTCTTTTAAATGATATGTAGGTTTTAGATTTTGGACAAAGATTTTTAAATACTTTTGAGCAAAGGAGAAATATAGTCATATTAGAACTTTAGATGTTTTTCTACTCTGGCTAAAATGTGAAGAACAGATTTTTAGATGGACAAAATGGACAGCACAAATTTTGATGTTTGCGATGCTAATATTTGGAAATAAATATTGTGAAAAATGAGACGTTTAATTGATTAAAGGCAATGAGTATGGGGGAGTTACTTGCCAGTGGAAAGCTTAATATTAAGTGGCATGAAAACAAATATACTGAAATAAGTGTTATAAAACCTTTTGTTCTGAACTCATGTGTCTTTTTAAACTGTTTGACCTTGAAAAATGAGAATCAAAAGCACCTATTAGTAGTGGCTCTTGTGTGTCAACCTTTAAGCAACAGAATGCATACAGAAAGAGAATACGCTCAGCTCAGCTGAAACCCAAAGGAAATTTAGAATATGGCTATTTGACAACTGGTGAGTTTCTGGCACAGATATTTGAATAGAGATAAATTTTTTTTGAAGAAGTAGAAAGAAGTTTTGTGCAGGTTGTTAAAACAATGGTGACTGAATCTAAATATTCATAGACAGAAGAATGTATAAAAGATGTAGTAAATACATATATTGAAATATTATACAGCCTTATAAAAGAAGAAAATTATGTTACATGCTACATGGATAAAACTAGAGGACATCATGATAAGTAAAACATGATAGCCAGAAAATGACAAATACTTTAAGATCCTACTCATATGAAGTATTTTAGAGTCAAAATCACAGAAACAGAAAGTACAAAGATGGCTGCCAAGGATGGGGAGAGAGGAGAAGGAGAATTAGTGTTCAGTAAGTACAGAATTTTAGTTTTGCAAGATGAAAGAGTTTAGAAGATTCACAACAATGTGAATATACATTGAGTAGTAGTAAGGCACTACTCAAATATGCACATAAAAATGCTTGCTGTAAACTTAACATTATGCATTTTTTAACCACAATTTAAAAAAACAAATAAACAATGGAGAGTAGAGTGTGAAATTTGTGCTCAAGCTCTGCATGGCAGATTGATTTTTGAGCCCTTTTACAGAAATGTTTTTATCACTAGATGTTATTTAAGTTATTTCCTGAAAGATGTTTGAGGCTTTGGAAAAAACAAAGCTATAAAGTCACAGGAATAATGAGGAGCAGCGGTGCTCATGGGACTGGGCAGAGTGGAGGGGAAGCATGTGTGAAGGGAGTGTATTTTTTTTCTTCCTTCACATTTTTTTAATATTAAGATAAAGCTGACATATGGTGAAAAGCAGTTTCCAAAACTGCATTTAACTATGTAACAATCACTCTAGTCAAGATATAGAAAATATTCAACCCAACACAAAGTTCCCTCCTGTCCCTTTTCACTCAGTTCCCACCTTCCAAAGCTAACTATTGTACTAATAATTCCTATTATCAAAGGAATAATTTAGTAAAGATTTCTAAAAGGACTAGTTGTTTAAAGTCATAGTGGCTTAGATCTCATGCATATTGGGAATGCTGTGGAATTAAGTGTATCATAGCTGAAGTTTAAAATGTAGGGATAAGAGTAAGGATGGTAGAAATATCAGGAGAGAAGATTGAATGGGACAAGAGTCAGAAAATTCAGAAACTTTAGTTCATTGAAAATAAGTTTATAGGGCAGTCTAATGGCTCTTGCCTGTAATCCCAGCACTTTGGGAGGCCAAGGTGTGAGGATCATTTGAGTCTAGGAATCTGAGACCAGCCTGGACAACATGGGAAGACTTCATCTCTACAAAAAATTAAAAAATTAGCTGAGCATGGTGGCATGTGCCTGTGGTTCCAGCTACTTAGGAGGCCAAGGTTAGAGGATTGCTTGAGCCCGGAGGAGGTTTGAGTCAGGAGTGAGTTGTGATTGTGCTACTGCACTCCAGCCTGTGTGACACAATAAAGCCCTGTCAAAAAAAAAAAAAAAAAAAAAGAAGGAAACAAGAGGAAAGAAAGAAAGAGAAGGAAGGAAGGAAGGAAGGAAGGAAGGAAGGAAGGAAGGAAGGAAGGAAGGAAGGAAGGAAGGAAGGAAGGAA